>NC_056738.1:185302270-185464770 GCF_019279795.1 Protopterus annectens
TTATCCAGTTCCACTGCATTTGTGGTACTTCTAGATTTTTCATACATATAAAATTACATTTGGATGTAATATTCTGTTGCTAATTTTTCAACCCATTTTAATTATTTGACATAATCTGGTAGCATTTTTACAATTCATTCAGTAATGATGAGTTACTGGCCTATAACTATGATAACTTCTTGACCCTTCATCCTTTTTTCTAGGACATACCCGAAACTACATACTTATGAACATGTCTGGGCATTCTTTGCCAGTGCAGAACAGGGTCCTTAATGAAATCCTTGCTGAAGTTCTCTGTTAAGTAGGATGTCCACATTCTTGTTAGGGTAACTAAGTGCCACAATGGTGCGAAATCTTACTGGGGGAACTTGCTGATCTCAGAAGATATCCATGGATCTGGCCTGTCAGCACAGGTTAATAGCTAGAATTATTGCCACTTTGGTCCCATACAGGGCAAGATTACCAAAATTTAGTCCATCCCCATGAAACCCAGGCCTGTTACTGGTTTGTTGTAAAATGTAGATTTCACTTTTATAATGCAGACATGGCGTGATGACATATTTGGCCATAAAAAACATCCCTTGTGGTCTCTCATGTCTTTGTTTTGAAGTGCATTTGATAAGGCAGGAATGTTATCATTCTGAGGTGCAGATGCTTTAGGTTCCTTGCAGAGATGCCAGTACATTTGAGTGCATTGTGGGTCTAGAAGAAACTGCAGATTTCTCATCAATTGCTTTTCATCTATTAATGTGCAAGAATTTCTACAGGGGCTCTATGATTTCTTCCTCAGCTCTGTATTAAGCCACCCTAAATGATTAGTTACAAAAATTCTTAACCTTTGGGGTGATGATGAAAAGGTGGCTCTTTCACGACATTTTAGTTCTGTTAAGACTAGTTGTGAGTTCATTCAGGTTTTTCTCTGATTTAGTGTTTCAGTTTGGTATGGTCATCTCTCATCTGCTGGTGGTCTGATTGCTACTTGATTTGCCTCATCCCAGAGTTTCTTTACATAGAAACTCTAGATCTTGAGTTTGTCAGATACAGAAATGTAAGTCCTTCTGACTTGTTGCTGTACTTGATAGACTTCTAGGTGAGAATTGTGCTGCTGGTTTGGATCAGTCCATGGCTGTCAGGTTAGAAATCTTAGTAAATAGCGCAAACGTACAGGCAATATGGTCTATCTCATATGAAATTTGTATTCCAACTGATTTGTCAACAAGGAAGGGTATTTCACATGAAATGCAATCACTTTAGCTAGTGCATTAGAATTAAAGCTATATATATATATATATATATATATATATATATATATATATATATATATATATCTTCATGGATATATGGTTGTAACTCAAAAGGCTGACTACTCATTTGGTTGAAAAGTTTTTGAGGGTGTAAATAAGAGAGAATGTTCAAATAAATGCTCCTCTGCTTACCTCACTCATGTGTGCTAACCTTAACCATAATCCAAACCCTACCCTGCTCCTAACCCTAATCCTACACATTATGTTACAAAAAACCTTCCTAATAGTACCACTAGCAAAACTGTTGATGCTTAATCCTGGTTTTGTAAGGGGGTTTTATTGATACAGGGCTTTTTAAGGGGGAGAGAAGTCTTCATTGTTTTGTGATTTGCTCTTGTTAGTCATTCAGTATTTTCTGAATCTCTCTATTTTGTTCTATCATTTGTGATGCTCTCATTTTAGTTGTCAACATTAATGGGAGAATTATATATATATATATATATATATATATATATATATATATATATATATATATATATATATATATATATTTATTTTTATATCCCCCTTTTTAAAGTTAGAAAACTAAAGTTAAAAAAATATATGTTTATCTATGAGGTAGCATGCAGTATGTCACATTGTTTACTGTTAATTGACGATAACACTATACTAGGTATACCATGGGCTATTTAAATAAAAATATGAAACTTTTTAACATGTCCAAAAGTATTTTCAATAACTAAATGTTTTAGTCTTTAGAATAATTTTTAATTCTACTACAGTCCATATTTCTGGGGTTTCTTCGTATCTTGAGAACTGTACGGGCAATTTATTTGGGGTTGTTGTACCTTAAAATGGCTTTTTATTATTACTTTTCTTATACCACCTTGGGTATGGATCACAACTGAAATGACTGAAAATGCCCCCGCAGATCAACTCACTAAGTTGCTTTGTAAATGAATAAATAAATACAAGGTCATATTAGTGCCTTTAATTCCCTCTGTAGATCTTCTATGCCAGTTTCCACTAACTGTTCATCAGCTTATGTCCATCCAAATGCTGATGATATTGCACATTATTTCTCAGGTTCAGCCCATTCCATTTTCAACCACTCCTCAGAGACAACAACACTTAAACTATCCATTACTGGCATTCTAGCAGAGTGCCATGGCCAGATCTTTTCATTGTTTACAACTTTAATTCGAGAATGGGCAAATTGTATGTTAAACCCTGACTGGAGAATGAACATTCTCTAATCAGGGTGTTAATGTACAGGTAATGCATGCTTAAAAACAAGCATGCCTCTTAGTGGAAGCATATTAAACCCCATGAAGCTCAAACAGTTAAAAAGCAAAAGGCCATCATTTTTTTAAGCTTACTAAACAGCACTTTGCTGTACTGCAAGCATAAGATGAAAATAATAACTAAATAAAAGGGGGAAAAAAAGAAAATTGTGTATGTGAGCCTGTTTGTGTTTCTGTGTGCATGTATACTTGCATGCATGAGAGTGAGTAAAAGTAAGATATAAACAAGAATATTGACTGCAACAGGCCGTCCATCAGCATAAATTTGTTAAACATAAAAGAGTTATGAAATGCTTAATATTTAATCCTCAGTGAAAGCAAAACCACAGACAGTAAAGGGGTGGGGTGGGGTTGTGGTACAAAGAGTTGCAATGCTTGCAATATGTGTGTGTGTGTGTGTGTGTGTGTGTGTGTGTGTGTGTGTGTGTGTGTGTGTGTGTGTGTGTGTGTGTGTATGTGTGTGTATGTGTTTTATTTATTTGCTCACAAGCAAAAATTAGGAGGATAAATAAAGTGGCTGTATGTGTTTGTTTACATCATGCCTCTCAACTGTCCAGATTTTTGCCTCTCATCTTTTCCTGAAATAATTTGTGGTTGTCTACCAAATCATTGAGAACTGAAGTCACAAAATAATGACAGACTTTTGAGTTTGAGAAAACCTTCAAAAAATGCATGCTAACCCAAAATCTGCTATTCTAGCAATTTTCTAAGTTTAAAAGAGCAATATTTAAAATCTCCAAACAGACCAAAAAAATCAAACTACCAGTGAAACAAATAACACAAGTAAAAAAATCACTGAAGGCTTCCAAAAGACAAACCACAAAATTAGCGTAGAAATCTTTTTATTAACGCTTTCGTCAAGCAGACTTCATCAGGAATACTAAAACATTCCAAAACACTCTTAAATAGTAAAAACAACCCCCTAATTAACTAATCAGTTAATCAAACACCATTTACTTAAAAAGACAGTATACCTTTAGTGTTAGAATTTCAAATTGCCAGTTTCCTTGCTAAAAAAATTTATGTTCACCACTTCATTCAAACCTGGGGGGATGCTATCTGCCCCAACTTGAGTTGTCATAAATTTGCTCTCCTTTCTATTTTATTTTTCAAATTACCCCCTCTTAAATCTTTTTCAACGTGTTCTAAAACAGAAAATGTGAACTTTTTATAAGTACAATTAACAGAATGCCTATATAAAGCATTATTGTCGTTCTTAACTTTAATAGCATAAAAATGTTCTTTAATATGCTTACTTAAATTTCTGGTAGTCATTCCTATATAATAGGCTGGGCATCCTGAACACAATGCAATATACACTACATTAGTGGTGTTACAATTAAATCTTCCCGGAACAGAAATAGTGTATTTTAAAGTATTTAAATTGATATAAGGTCCTTCATGAATATATCTGCATGTATTACATCCATGACATTTATACATGCCTTTAGGCCTATCAGTTGTTATAAAGTTCACATTAGTATCTTCTTTTTCTAGAATTCCTTTAATGTTGTTGTTACCTTTTTTGTACACAAAACTAGGAGTTTTTCCTAATACCTCTTGTAAATCACTGTTGCCTAAAATAACCTTCTAATTGTCACTAATGACAGAAATAACTTTCTTACTGTCTACAGTCATGCTGATGACACACATGGGAGTGGAAATTTTTGGATTGGTGGGTGAAATTACTTCTTTAACTACTAGTCTATTGACTAGAATAGGTAGAAAATCTGCTGTTCGTCTGTTCTTTATTTCTAAAGCAGTCTTATCCAATAGGTCACTTGGATAACCTCTCTGTAAAAATAACTCTTTGATAAACTCTACTTCTGTATCAAAATCAGAATTATTACTAATCACACAAGAAGCTCTGATGAACTGACCTTTGGGGATATTCTGCTTCATGAAATTTGGATGATTACTGTGATAGTGTAAATAATTATTAGCATACGTCTTTTTTCTGTATATTTTACTGACAAAAGATCTGTTAATACCATCTCATACCAGTTCTACATCCAAATAATTTACTTTATGTCCTACGTCACCTAATATAAAAGCTAAAAAAATTATTACTCTTGTTTAAAGCTAATAAAAATTGTTCATGACTGTGAATAGAACCTTTGATGATAAAAACAAACAATCGTCAATATACCTGCAATAAAAAATGTACAATAAAAAATGAAAAAATATATACTTTAGGTTTTAAGCACCATGAAATTTGACACGTCACTTATACTTCTCTCCCCACTCTGAAGCAATCAGTTACCTGCTCATGTTAAAGCTGAGAAATATAACCCTTTAGGATGCAAGCAAAAATATGAAAACTTTATAAGCCATAATTTTGACAATGACATGCTTGCTCTGATGCACCTCAAAGTGAAAATATAAAAAGCAAAACAAGAATAAAGTACAAGAGCCTAGCAACAGTACAAAAATGACTTCAAGTTGTATATTTTTAAAGAGTATAGTAGGGAATCCAAAAATATCTGGCAAAATTTTCATCACGCATGCATTGACACTGGGTTTCCAGCTTTATACATGTATTTGGATCACTTCATCTGTAATGATTTCTGACTCTAGTCATTTCCTGACATTTAAAACTACACAGAGGTTCATTTTAACTACATGCTGTTGAAACCTTTATCTTTTCATCAATAGCTTAATCTATTCTGGTTTTAAAACATATGCTTGATGAAAACAGCCTGGTTTACTCATATATTTTCCACTGCTACTGTGATAAATTCATCTGGGCTGTGCCTGAAATTGGTCAGTTGTGATGAGTGTACTACCTTAGTAAGCATATTTAAATAAATACATGAACATAAAGGCTTTTTTGACGAGTTACCATTCCAGCAGGAGTACTGTACATTATAAAACATTTGTTTATATTCAATTTCCCAGTTACAGTCTGCGCAGATGTGTTTCCTGTATTCATATATTTACAGTGCTGGCAGTTCTTACCCATAAAAGTGTAATCTTGTTGTGCAGTATTGTACGATTTATTGACAAAACTGTGAAGGAAATAATTTTGGTTTTAAGATCCCTATTAAAATTACCTGCATGGGCTGTAACAGCTTATATTTTGTGGTGTCATTTGTTTCCTTTAAGAATTTCCTCTGCTTAGTCTTGATACCCAACTTATAAACTCAATAGTTAGGATGGAATGGTAAAGGCAATCCAGGAAAGATGATGGTGAAAGCTTGAAAGCTTGTCAGTGGCAGTTGTAAACACATTATACAGTGTTTTAATCTAGAAACATTATCAATTCATAGTGTTTTGTGGCTTATGGTCTGAATGGTATTGTTGACCCCATATCCATTCCTTGCTGCATGCCTATACGAATCACATCCACAGTGGCTTCCATCTAAAAGAAATAAAATAAAAGTGATAATAAATGATAAACTAGTGGTCTGGCACACCTGCTCCTCACAGTACCCCACAAATTTCATCACCCTGTATGGATTTAATTAAGTCATCCAAACACCTACAAGAATAGACAAGTTGACAAGTCAATAATGATAACTAGAGACAAAGCCTGGGTTGAGTGGCATAAAACCAAGTCCCAAACAGCCAGGCAAACATACCTTGAGCTCCGTAATAAAGCAAACAATCAGTTAAATTAGATAAATCCAGTTACTATTGCAACATACAACTAAAGCACCAAAACAACCCTCAAACGGTTTGGGCTGCCATTAAAAATATCCTCCCCTCAGGAAAATCCACCACACCTGCCCCATCTATCAACAATACTGCAGATAATATAGCTATACAATTCAATAAATATTTCACAGAAACCATCCTTGTCCTTTCAAACGTCCAGAACTCTCCCCTCCACAGACCCACCCAAATCAAATAATCCTTCCGAAAATCCCCCTCTCTCTTCTGCCCCATCTAAAATGTCTCATACTCCCCCCTACACCACCTAAAACAAATAATAACACCTTCATATTCCAACCTGTCTCCATCAACATCATATAAAACTGTTTAGTAAAAACCTACAACCCTTGCTGACAACAAACTTCCAGATGAATTTCTGAAAAAAGCTCCCGAAAAAATAGCATTAGCATACCGTGTAGCCATCAATGTTTGAAAATACTGTCCCATAAATTTGGAAAATCTCCCATATTCTAACACTACATAAAGGGGGAAATTCAACAGAATTTATTAATTACCGGCCTATAGCCATACTATCCCCTCTATCCAAAATCCTAGAAAAATGTGTTCATAAAAAAATCATGCATCACTTACACACACACACACACACACAATTTTATATCAAACACCCAACACTGCTTTTGTCCCTCACATAGCACCACCACTGCCCTAATGTCCTTCACCAATACAGTGAACCAATATAAAAACAATGGGAAATTTGTATCTGCCATCTTTCTAGACCCCTCCATGGCTTTTGACAGTCTCACATGTTAAACTAGTTCAAATTCTTTCTGACTTCAGTCTCAGTCAATCCTTTATCTCCTGGTTCAAGAGCTATTTGTCAGGTAGACAACAGGTTGTCCAATGGCAGAATGACCACCCTCCTCTCCTCCCAGTTACATTAGTGGTCCCCTAAGGCTCAATATTAGGACAACTGATATCCTCACTTTATGCTAACAACCTTAATACATCTTCTCTACATGCTTCAGTTATCCAGTATGCAGACAACTCCACCTTAATCTGTGCTGCATCATCCCTATAAGAGCTCCATACTATTACACAAGATTCCTTTCTATCAGTAGAAACATGTCTCACAAACTCCAAGGTTGTTGTATCTTTTGGCTTTTCCCAATTAGGGGTCGCCACAGCAGAACTCCGGTCCGCTAATGATTGGCAGCAGATTTTTACGTACCGAGTTGCCAGCCCTGACGTACAACCTTCAACGAAATTCAAGCTAATTCTAAACCCTGACAAGACTAAACTTCTGTTCCATCCAACAAGATCCCCCTTTCAACATCAAGTCCATGAACAAAAGCACCATCTCCCTTATTACTCACACTAAACCTCTTGGTATAGAAATTGACTGCAACAAGAAATTTGACATCCACATCTCCCAAACCACAAAAAAGGTACATAAAAAACTACGAGTACTATACAGAAATAAACAATTCTTCACTAATCAAGCCAAGTCTACTAATGCACAAACACACCTCATATCTACCCTTCTGTATGCCTCCCCAATTCTCACAAACATCAGAAAGTATGAAATGGCTAAACTAGGTCTCATCATTGTTCAGCCTTGAAATAACTGAATTGGCTTGAACTTCCCAACCTCCTTCTCTACAACCAACTTAGTTTTGCACACAAAATCCTGCACCAATCAGAAAAAAGCCCTCCACTATAGTATCCCATCCTTCACTAATCCAATTTAAACAAACACTAAGATCCTATCTGACTAGCACTTGGCTATGCTCCTTCAATTCCCCAGGATAACTCACCCATAACCATTGAACCGATTCAACTCACTCTCCTCAAATACACACCCAAATTACTAACCTCAGTTACACACGTGGTTTCTCTCCATACTGTTTGCATATTAACAAAACTAATTCTGCAGAGCCTACTTGTTTCATTATCTTAGACTAGTATTTTTCACTATGTTAGGCATTTAAATCATATGTATTTTTAATGTGTACCTACATAGTCTTGTTACATAACATCTGTTGCTCAATGTATGCTGTACAATTGATTTACTGTCAAAACTTATATTGTGGGTCTATATCACTTTAGCGAAGTGACAGCTCATCGAATGGCATTTCATCGGAAATGCTGTTCATCGAAATCTGCTCTTGTAGGGTTCTGTATCCCCCACCCTCACTAATTATATATACCAACTCCGAGATTGCACTACAGTGGGGAAAGGGCAAATTTCCCGATCCTCACTCTACTGCAGTCTCAGTATGAACAGTTTGACGAATGGCATGAGCGATGTAAGTGAACCAAAAATGCTGTTTGCTGAACTGAATTTTCACTGAAGTAATACAGATCAGATATTTTTAATTGTATTATTTTTATTTATTTATTTATTTTTTATTTAACATTTGTTGACCGGGAAAGTCCGACTAGGTTCCACAGATCCTGTTTTCAGCGGAGGCCCGGGGAGAAATGCTCCAGAAGCATGTCTTTAGAATGTGGGAGGAAACCGTAGTACCCGGAGGAAACCCACGCGAACACAGGGAGAACATGCAAACTCCACACAGAAGGCACCCTAGCCGAGAATCGAACCGGAGAACTACTTGCTGTGAGGCGACAGCATTAACCGCTTGTTTTTGTACTAGTAATTGTATTATGCATTTGTACTAGTATTTTGCATTTCTGTTTGGTGAATGGGAGCTTTTCTCCCCAAGCCTCCACTGAAAAAGAACCTGTGTCCAGTTGGACTTTCCCAGTTAACAGATGTAAAATAAATAAATAATAATAAATATACAACTAGTAAAAACATTCATTTCTAACTAGGAAGACTATGGGCTTAAAGACCCTGAACTACCAAGACAAATTGGAAACTTTGTCCCTTTATTCAGTTGTTTATAGACTTTTGGGAGAAATCTATGACTTGCTTTCTGTGGTATGAAAGATCCAGTTGTCGTGGGTCTATTGTATCCCTATAAGTCTGATGGTTTCACAAACCGCAGAACCAGGGCCCTAAATCTTCACCAGCAGAAAAATAAAACATGATGGAAAAACATCATGCATCCTCTCTCCTGCCTCTGGAACAAATTGTCCCTGCCGAGTTAACAGTGTGATACACTATCATCCTTCATAAAAGACCTAGATTATTGGATGGGTGCTTACAAATTCACCCTGGGCTTGACTGGCCTAGCCCTATTAGAGGAAGGGGGTAGAGCCTAAGAGTAAATACTAGCAAGGGTTAAATGGTCATGAGAATCTATTGCCTTGAAATTCTTATGAATCCTGTGAATTGTTAGTCCATATTCATGAATCTAAAGGTTAATACCACCCTAGAGTAGTTCTAATTTCATGTAACAGGAATAGCTGAAAACTGCAAAAAATGAGATAAAGGAAGACTGTGTTTTGATACAAAGCACAGAGCAGCTGTTCTTCCTGTTATTGTTTGCTAGTAACTCATACAGAGATAACTAAATGCAAGTAACGCAGCACTAACTGTGCTTCAGTGAAAGAATCAGATATCTGTCTTTTAAATGCTTTTTGCTATTTTAATGGAATACAAATTCAGATTCCTTTAAAATGGTAATTAAATAAAATAAAGCAGAAATACAGAAATCTATACATCACAATGTCAGATCTATAATTTGAATAAATTATATTAAAGCTGATACAGGGATATTTGTTAGACTTTAAAACCAAGTTTCAAGGAGACAAAATATTGTAATGACATTTGATTTTATGATAAAACTGTCATAGAATGACAAGATATTATGCAGATATGCCACACTGAAATGAACTATACAAAAATTGATTGTAGTTTGTAGAAAACATATGGCACACAGATAGATACTGAAAAAAAACTATCTTAATGAATCAGTTCAGATTAATTTTGCAGTCTGAAAGTACAAATATGATAAACATTATAGTTCACACCTTACTCTTTCTTCACTGGATACTCTTTCAACTCCAGATACCTTTCCTCACTGGGGACAAATCCATCCACCAGTCGTTCATTAAATTGTAACTTCAGCCCTCCAGCAATGTATTATGCTTTATTAGTTTCTGCTACTCAGGTAGACAGACAGTCACTTAATGCCTCCTTTAAACTGAATTGAACCATGAAGACAAGACTGCAATGAATCAAAAGGCATTCAACCACAGAAATCACAGTATTTTTTGCATGAATATGGAAACCAACCATCTGTTCATGTTTAGGCAGAGAAGAATAACACACAAAGCAGAAAAGTATGCGCATGTACAATGCATGTGCAGGAAAGGTATTTATAAAATGACTAAGAAAACTGACCACTTAGATAGCTCAATGACATGTGCATCAGATTTGTTTAGTACCCAGCTAATAATAAGTCCCTCAAAGTCTAATCTTAACAGAAATACATTTGTGAGGCAGTTAGGGCAGAGGAGTAAAGCTTTCATTTGTTTATAAGCTGCTCCCTGTTCCAAGGGTAAAGTGTTTGAATCTTTCCATCATCATTTGCCTACTATGTGACCTTGAGTATGTCTCTTAACTAAACAGTGCTGCGAGGGCAATTGGGAATTTGGGTTAGGCTCCTTAATTTTTATTTTATTTTTTTATTTTACATTTGTTGACCGGGCTAGTCTAGCTGGATATATGTCCATTTTCAGTAGAGGCCCGGGGAGAAAAGCTTCACACATAACATAAGCAAGACAGATTGACAAATTGTTAATAAAGACTTACACATACAAATATACATTTAAATCAACTATGTAGTCAAAATCAGCATACATTTAAGGAACTCAAAAATTTAAATTCATACACAATGTATTGTAGATTTCAAGGCAAGTTTACCTAAAACAAATGGTTATGCAGTAAGGCAACAGCCAAGAAGATTACAGTAAAAGCTAGAAGGGAAGGGAAGTGGAAGGAGTATGAAGGAAAGAGAAGATAAGGCACAAGGCCAGAATCATAAGTAAGAGAGGAGAAGAAAAAAGACAGTCAAGACAAGGTGGGAGAGATAGTAGATGTAGGTCAGAGCATAAGAGGACAGGGGGAAGGGAAGCAGGGTAGATGTTTGGTTTCAGGCAGAAGGAAGGGTAAAAGGTAAGGAGAGAGTAAGGAGAGGGAAGTTAGCCTGGAGTACTACAAGAACAGAGCCAGTGGTTTTGGTAATGTAGTTTGATTTGTTGTTTGAAGAGAGGTAGGGATGAGATTAGTGTTAACTCTGTAGGCAGCAAATTCCATACTCTGCCTACAGTATTGGTGAAAAGAGAGTCACCAGCTAAGTTGTGGGCCTTTATGGGTTTGGTCATAAGTTTACAGGAGGAACGAAGAGAGGTGAGATTGTTATAATGGAGTAGTAGTTGTGAAAGTATAGGGGTGTTACTAGGTTGGTACAGTAGTTTGTGGGCAATTGTAAGTTGTGAAATATTAAGATAGTTTTGTAGTTCCAGCCAGCTTAACTGTTTCAAATTGAGGCAGTGATGTGTTCTAAAAGGGTTACTAGTGGCGAAGCGGGCAATGTTATTATAGCAAGTTGCTAGTTTGTTTAGGTTAGTTTTTTTAAGGTTGGTGAAGATAGGAGAGGCATAGAAGAGAGTTGATATAAGATGGGTGTGAGCTCTAGTTGTTTGGGTAAGAAAAGGTTTTATACGGTATAATGATCCAATTTTTCTGTTAACAGTTTTGATAGTGTTGTTGATGTGTTGGTCAAAAGAGAGATTGTTATCAATGGTAATACCAAGTAGTTTTGTTGTAGAGTCAGGAGAGATGATAGTTTTGTTGTTTGAGTAGATAGAGAAGTTAAGTGGAGAGGTACGAGTGGTGGGGGTGAAAAGGAGAAGTTTGGTTTTTTTGGCATTGAGAAGTAGATACCGTCTAGTAAACCATGTTTCTACAGTGTTGAATGTATTTTGAGTTAGAGTGGTTAGATCAGAGGAGGTGGATGCTGAACAAATGATAGTAGAGTCGTCTGCATATTGAATGCAGGTAGCTTGAGGAATTACAGAGTGGAGATCATTAATATAGAGGGAGAACAGGAGAGGACCAAGGATAGAGCCTTGAGGGACACCAATTGCAATGGGAAGTAAGGAGGCGATATGGTTTTCCCAAAGAACGGCTTGTTGTCTGTTACTGAGGTATGATGTAAACCAGTTAATGGCAAGGCTGTCAAATGAGAGGGAGTTGAGAATGCTAATTAGAGAAGAGTGGTTGACCATGTCAAAAGCTTTAGAGAGGTCAATGAATAGGGCAGAAGAGAGTAGGTTCTTGTTGCGATTGCTGTTAATGGTATCTGCAAAGGAAAGGAGGGCAGTGGTAGTACTATGGTGGGGTCTAAAGCCATGCTGACAGTGAGCTAAAATATTGTGAATAGATAGGTACTGTACCAGTTGCTGATGTATACATTTCTCCATAATTTTTGCTAATGGAGAGAGAAGAGCAATAGGTCTAAAGTTGGAATAATCAATAGAGTTACCACCTTTATGTAGTGGGATAATATGAGAAATTTTCCAGATATGAGGGGTGGTTCCTTCTTGGATGGTTCTATTTATGAGTAAAGAAATCATCTCTTAGACTGCATGACTAGTAACTACCTATGACCCTAGTGTGCATACCCGGTCTGATAGCAGCCATTTCATTTTCTGATAAAATACCTCTTTCAGTCCTCCTCACAAAAATCAGATTAAAATAAAAAATAAATAAATAATACTGCACATAAAAATATCCCCTTTTAAAAGGTGTAACATGCCTCTTTTCTCAAAAGCATTACCAGCTGCTCTTTCCAGCCATACATAGCCCTTTCCTAGTATTGGGATTTTGTTTTCTCCAGTAATGAAACAGTTGCTACAATAATACATATTTAATTTCTTACTGTTTCTTATTGCACTGCAGTAAGAGAAACCTCTCTTATAATCAGAACAAAGCAGGCTGCACCCATACATTGTATAGCACTTAAGGGATCTATTATTTTTTAGCTAAGACTGAGACCTCAATTCCCAGGTTACATTCTTCTTTCACTAATTAAATACAAATACACATTCCAGTGTAATTCCCCAGAAAAAAAAATCCTTCAAATATTTCAGCCTGTACATTCTTCCACAGACTAGAATTAACCTATGCAGTTATTACAAATAGTTTACCCTGTGTACATCTCCCAATTTAAATTAAAACGCACCTACTGAGTAATATTTACCTTCCTTCTACATTTTTCTATTTAATACTTGAAGTACTGGACATTATCGAAGGTCAGCCAACTTGTTTCCCTTCCATTGCTGGCCTCTTAGCCCTTAGCGTCCTCAGGGAGTGTAGGAATTACCTTATGCTCACTGATAATGATCTCTCACTTAACACAAATAACTGTCTGTGAGAGGTGCAAACACTTAACAAATTTAGAAGCATCTCTTTCAGTTAAAACCATGCAGTCAGCATCAGGAACTCATACCTTCATCTTCATCTCCACCACATTCTCAACAAAAATCACTTTAAAATGTTGTACACTGAGACCATTAAAAATCTCTACCAAAATCTTCTAGAGCTAGTAAGAATATGTCTCAGCTGAAATTCACTAGCTCATCTTCTCTGTTCACATCTACAGCATTAAGTCACCAGGAATCTAATTGCTCTCAATGGTGTACTCCTAAACACTCTACTAACAAAAACATTTTACTGATTGGTGACTCAGCTGTTAGGCTTAAATTCTCCACTCACAAAGCAGGACAAGGACAGAGTTACAGTTGGTTGCCTTTCATTTGTCACAGGGATGGCTATCCTTTCCCTAGACAAATATGACTACAACACGGTCATGGTCCATGAGAGAATGAATGACCTCAGATACAAAACCCTGTGGGACATGCAGAGAGACAACTTAGCACATTGCTTGCATGTGACAAATGTAGGTAAGACTCTACTCTAGTCCTGAGTGGAGTCCTTCCTTCACCAAGAATGGCACCTGGCTACAAAGAAAAGATGATTGGCTTCAATCACCAGCTAAATAGTTGATGCTATTCTAGGGAGATCCAATATGTGTCAACATGGGATGAGATGACTGTTAGTCCAACTTGCTTTGTAAGGGGTGGCCTGCACCTCTCGAACAAAGACTAATGCATACTGATTAAAGACTTTACTGCACCCATAGTAATTTTGTTAGTCAAAGTCCAGTTAATAGGACATTTCAATGTAGCAAATTTTCCTGACCTCAATTTGAACCACATGAAGGTGACACTTCTTAACACCAGATGTTTCAACAATAAATTGCCTGACCTTGAGGCTCTCCAGCATCTGGAAGATATCTATGTTTGTGTAATAACTGAAACATGGTTTAAATATAGAATCATAGGCTACTGACCTTGAGGCCCTTACAAGCCTAGCCAAGAATTTAGTCCATGTTCCGACAAGTCAGCACCCAATGTCCTTGTCCAACAGGGATGCAGGTGGAATCTCAGGGGTGTATTTTCTGTTCCCCATCCAGTTATCCAGATTGCACTTAAAAAGGGTTAATGAGGTACTCTGTTTGATGTGGAGAGAGTCTATTCCACAGAAGAGACAGTCTCTGGGACACAAATCTGTCCCGCCAACAAGTTCTATTGATGTCACAGACCAGGTTGAGGTCAGGTGTGCAGGTAACTCGAGTGAAGCTTGACTTGCAGATATGCAGCCGTCCCATCAATGCGGAGTCTGAGATTGCTTTGTGTGCCAGACAGAGGTCACCTCTGAAGAATCTGTATGAGACTGAGTAGAGGGACAGAGCTTTTAGCCTATATGTGTATGGTATATGTTTGAGGCCTTGAATTCTCTTGGTGAGGAACCTCTGTGGTCTCTCCAGCTGCTGCATGTTCTTTGTGAGATACATAGTGAAAAGGTCATTGTACTGAATAATGGGTCTTATAAGGGAAGAATGCAGGGATGATATGACCTTATTGGCCCTGGATGAGATACCCTTCCTAATGATATGGGCCATGTAGAAAGCTTTCTGTACAATGAAGGCAATATGGTGGTCAAATGTCAGTTTGCTATCATCCTGGATGCCCAAGTCCCTCACAACTGATAGCATGCTTAGGACCTTGTTATTAATGTGATAATTTGTGGGGATGTCACTTTTCCCAAATGGGATGATGATGCATTTTTTGGCATTCAGTTTGAGACGATGTTTCTGGCACCAGTCATTTGTTTGGGTGAGACCCTCTTGCAGGATGTCCATATCACTACAGGAATTGATGACAGTGCCCAGCTTGCAGTCATCCGCAAACTTGGTCAGACATAGCCCACTGGTTTTGGCCTGCACCTCAGACACACTGTTTAAATTCAGCCACTCCACAGGCTATGTGCCCACAGAGTGGCGCACAGCAACAGTTATTCCACTCCACTCCACAAAGCTGGAGCCACAACAGACCCCGGGAACTATTGCCCTATTAAGCCTGACTAGTTTGGTCTGCAAAGCTATGGAGTGCATCATCATGGATCTCATTAACAGAGACATTGGGAACCTCGAAACAATGGACCCTACCCAGTTCGGCTTTGTTAAGGGCAGATCATGCCTCCTAAACCTGGTGGACCTCTTTGAGACAGTTACCAAAGCTATAGACAAGGGAAAGGTGGTCCACACAGCCTACCTGGACCTCACAAAAGCCTTCAACACCATTCCCCACTCAGGTATTATAGATAAGCTCACCAGCCTGAATATAACCCCCTACGTCACGAGATGGGTTGCCAACTGGCTCACGGACAGATCCCACATGGTAAGAGTTGCGGGAGCTAGGTCTGACTCTAAACTGGTTACAAGTGGCGTTCCCCAGGGCTCAGTCCTAGGACCCCACCTGTTCGGCATATACTTCTTAGAGGTACAGGCAAGCACAGGAGAACTATGGCTGACCAAGTTCACAGACGACTGCAAACTAGGGGCTACAATTGACTCTCTGGTTGACACAGACATCCTCCAAAAGGGTCTCACTGAGACAGATACCTGATATCAAAACCATGGCCTCAAGCTAAATGCCAAAAAGTGCATAGTCATCCCCTTTGGAAAAAACAAAGTACCCACAAACTATCACATAGATGGTAGCCCCTTAAATACAGAAGACGTAATAAGGGATCTGGCGACCCAAGTAGATAGTAACCTCTCCTTTGATAATCACATTGCCAGAGTGGTTAGAAAATCCTCCTATGTGGCCCACTTAATCACAAAAGGGTTTGCATCCAGATCGAAAGACGTCATTGGGCCCCTCTACACATCACTCATCAGACCCATCATAGAGTACAATGCCCCATTTGGGATGTACCTTACAAGACACCTGCAACAACTGGAAAGACCACAGAAGTACCTCACCAAGAGGATCACTGGCCTCTAGCAGATGCCCTATGCAGCTTGACTGAAGAAACTCCAGCTGTACTCAGTTGCATACCGCCTACTCAGAGGTGATCTCTGCCTGACATACAAGGCCATGTCCAACCCAGAATTGATGGACATACTCCGCCTAAAGAAAACCATATCCCCTCGAGTCACACGCTCCGGGTATCTAAACCTCACCACAACAATAAATAGGCATGCTGGAGGGATAGATTCCTGTCCCAGAGACTTCCCATGCCCTGGAACAAGATTCCAATCTACATTAGGCAGAGCTCCTCACCGACTCTCTTCAAGAGAAACCTTGACGAGTGGATGGGAAACAGAAAGTTTACCCCAGGGATCACTTCAATGGCTCTGCTGGACAGAGGCACAGGGAACTAATCTAAGGGGGTGGCAAAAAGCCAACACATTCCGGCTAGGCTTATAAATGCCTTCGGGCAGATAGCCTAGTACCTACCTATGAACCTATGAACTTATGAACCTAAAAGTATATCCCAAACAACAGAGGCCCCAAGACCGATCCCTGGGGTGCATCGCTCTTTATGGCTCTACTGCTTATGGTGGCTTCCCCTATTTTGACTAGGTGGGTTGTATCAGTGAGCCATCTGGTAACATACGGATTGATGCCTAGCTGAGAGAGTTTATCTTTTATACCCAACTGGGGAATAGTATTGAAGTCTTTGGCCAGGTCAAGGTAGGTGGTGTGCACTGTCTTTCCCTCATCCATGGCTTTGGTGACTGTCTCAAAGAAGTTGACCAAATTTAACTCATTCACTCCAATGGAGCTCAGGAAGTTTGCACTGTAACCTCCAATGGGCAGAGCCTAATCCATCTGACAAAATCAAATTATATTCTCACATTTCAAAATATGTTCTTATCTCTGGAACCATAGGGGTTATGAAAAAAGTATAAATAGCAAACCCTTCAGCACAAACTATTTTTATAGTGGTAGTATTCTTTAGGTTCCAGATCTTAAACTGAATTCTACAAATTGCAGTAAACACATTAACTATTACGTTTGTAATATTTTTTAAATAAATTACAATATCTCAGCGACCACTCGAGTTACAGATATACTGTCAGCAGCATTTTATTCATCTAGCTGAGAGCTTTCATATGAGACTAAGGAGATCTATTTAGTTGATTGTTGAGATATTTAGAAAAATGTGAAAATTACATCTGTATAAATTAATATTATAAAAACAACGGTTAATATTTCTTTACCTGTATTAGACAGAGTTTGCCATTCTGTAAGTTTTACAATGAAATCTTTTAAAACCTTGTATGTAGCATAGTTTTGGATGAAATATAAACAAGCAATATTTGTGGCCTAGCGGCATCAGTAGGAGTTACCTGCAGATGCACCTGGAGGCGTCAGTCAGATGTAATGAGTTAACAGGCATAATCTCCCCTTTACCAAACCAAACTGTGTGAGATTGAGTGTATGGAAGTTGCCAATGTCCTTGTTAATGAGGTCCATGATAATCTGTTCTTTGGCCTTGCAGATCAGGCTAGTTAGTTTGATGGGTCTATAATTTCCTGGACTGGTGGACACTCCATCTTTGTACAAAGGGATGACAGTGGCTGTGTTCTACTTGGCTGGGATGAAGCCGGTAATCAGACTTTGGTTGAATAGGGTGCCTAATAGTGCTGCAAATTCCTGCCTGAGTTCATGTAGGATGCAGCCTGGGATGTTATCTGGTCCCATGAAGGCTGTATTTTTGCCTTTGAGAGGGCAGTGATGACTTGCTCCCTACAGATAAGGATGGGGGGGGGGGGGCAGGTGATGGAGATGTCCTGATTTACTGATGGGGAAAAAAATACAAAAATAAGCAAGCTGACTGCCAAAGGTGACTCACAACCAAAACAAGTGTAGAATAATAAAAATGCGAGTCAACCAACATGGTGCACAAACAAGAACATGAAGGCACAATATAGTAAGAATTTATTACAACATGGTCTGATGAAGCAGCAATCCCGCGAAAGTGCTAACCTGTTGTAATGAATTCATACTATATTGTTCCTTTGTGTTCTTATTTGTGCACCATGTTGGTTGACTCACATTTTTATTATTTTACTGATGGGGACAGAGGGGTGAAGTTTTCTCTGAACCTGTCTACCAGCAGGTTGGCTATATCTATGGCATTTCTGCATGTGGTGTGCCTGACCACCAGTTCTGATTAGATCTAAGTGCTTCCTCTGAGACTGTGAACATATGTGAAGAAAGCCCTATGACTGCCTTTAGTAGATGTGGCCAGTTTGGACTTGAAGTTTGCTTTGGAGGATTTCACTAGTGTTTTTATTTGCTTGTTCAGGCTAAGGAGAGATTGCTTCCAATTAGGCACCTGCTCCAACTTGGTCCTGCACAGCAATTTTTTTTCTTTTACTATAGAGTTTATTTATTGCAGATGTCCACCAGGCTGGTTTACTCTTCCTTGAGGAGGAGGATTTTGTCCTCTCGGGTATTCCTGATTCTATGCAGCTATACATTTGTGCCAGTTCCTGCAGAGGGGGCGGGGGTTGTGAAGCTGTTTATACCTTCCTTCAGGAGGTTGTAATCAGCTTTGGAGAAGTTTTTATGTTTGACCCTAGCAAGGAAGGGTTGGGGGAGATGGTGACTCCGAAAGTGACTGTTTGTGGTCTGATCTTACCAGGGAGGATGACACTGTAGGGATGCTGCAGTGGTTACTCATGTTGGTTAATACTAAGTCCAAGATATTATCACCTCTTCTGGGGGTGTTGACCAGCTGGTCCAAGGCATTTGCATTGACAAAATCAATGAATCTCTAAGCATTTGTGTTTTGGCATGAGTAGTCCTTCCAATCTATGGTTGGATAGTTAAAGTCCCCCAGGATCAAGGTAAAGGATTGAATCTTGATAGATTCCAAAAGGTTCAGATAGGTGGAGTGGGCATCTTGAGTCAATGCTGGAGGCCTGTAGCTAGCTATGATTTGAATAGGGATCTTGACAATGGTTAACTGCACCTGGAGTGTCTCCAGTGCGTCATACTGTTTGACCAGCCTGGAGGTATGTATGTCTTTAATATATACTGAAATTCCACCTCCTTTTTGCTTTGCTGCCCATGGTTTGGGGTCTGAATGTATGATAGGATGAGTAACCTGGTATGGCTGGGGTGCTCTCCGCAGCTTTGAACCAGGTTTCTCTGACTGCACACATCAGCAAGAATGCTTGCAATGAGTGTAGTTTTATGTTGAGACTCCTAGATTAGCAGCATGAACTTTAATTTGCATTTTGATGAAATTTTCATGTTGGTAGTTTTGACCTCATGGCACTGCCTCAAAAAGGCATTATGAGGAAGGCAAGAGTCTTTGCCAGAAGCCTGAAGCCCAAGGGAGACAGATGCAGTCCATCTCTGGCAAAGCATCATAGTCTGTCAGTTATGTCTTCCCAGGCTGTCAGGTACTGGATCCCCTTGGAATGACACCAAAAACTAAGCCAATTATTAAAGTCAATCATTTTCTGTTTGTACTGAGGCATCATTCTAGGTGATGGTAGAATGCTGCTTAAGGCTAGGGACATACCTGCCTCGGACACATATTCAGTGAGCTCAATAATGTCCCTCTTCATATAATCCAGGGAGGTATGTCTCAAGTCAATCATGCCAACATGAACTATGACAGAGTCATAACAGTACCTGTTGTTGATAGACTTGAGTGCATGTGTGATATGGTGGATTCTGGCACCTGACAAACAACTAACCGTGACTTTCTCCTTATCCATCCTGGTGAGGGCACATCTGTGTGTCTCACACTGGAGTCTCCTATGACTAATATGTTGAGTTTATAGTTAAGTCTTAGTGGCTGTGAGACACAGGTCCGTAGACTACGTGTGGTGTGGTGGGCTGTGGAGTTCGTGTGTGTTGTTGCCTTGGAGGTCTCTTTTGTTTGGGCATGTTTTTGATGAGGATGTCCACATATGTAGGTGTGTGTTGTGCAGGTGTGGGTGGTGTTTGAGGTGTGATGTTTGTATTGACAAACTTCTCTGTGCCAGATATACTGTTTTGTGATAGAGAGAGCATAGACTCTAGGTTCTTAATGTAATTGCAACTCTGACAAATTGTGTTCCTAGGTGGTAGTAGTAGTGGGTTGTCCATGTACATGAGACAGTTGCTACACTGTCTTAGGATTGCCATATCAACCAGACTGGCAGGAGAAACTGTAGGAAATTGTCCATCCATATATGTCAGAATCTGAGGGAGAGAGGCCAGAGAGAGCTAAGGGGGTAAAGGGTGGAAGGTCTAAGATGAGTACCACTAGGTGATCACACAAGTGCTATTAAGGGAAAATTCGTAGCTGGAATACCTTGCAATGGGTTAAAAACAGTGCAGCTGTGGTGTGCAACATGCAAACAAGCCCAAACCAGCTCAAACGTGGAGTTTAAATACCACAAAAAAATAGAAGATGCTAGTAACACAGAAATCTAGCCAATCCTGCTAGCCCCTGCTCTCTTTACCAATCAGCTTGTGCCCGGAAAGGTCCAGGCAGCCCTGCTACTCTCACTAGCAGAGAAGATAGGCCCCTACCAGCAAAAGATGGCTGCCTGAAACACAGAGGGCAAACACAAGATGTCTGCCAGAAACACAGAAGACAAAAACAAACAGCTCTGGATGCAGCAAAGCTGTATCCAGACTATGCAATTAAATTTAAGGGTTAGGAACACAGTAAAACTCACAGAAAAGCACATATTATTATTACAGACAAAAACAGAACTCACAGTATGAAAAAATACAGTTAAAACAGTAATGAAATGCAGTTAAACAGTAATGAATTGCAGTAAATAGCAATGAAATATAGAAAGGAAGCACTCTTTCCATAACTAGATTTTGTACCCACCATACATTTAAGCCTGATGATACTTATGGTGGCATCTCCAATATTTCTCAAGGATCACAGGTTCATATGTGTGTACTAGGCTAATGGCCCTGGAGTCTTTACAAGCCTGACCCATAGAAGTGTCCTGGCACTGTGCTGCCCGTCGTTAGTTCCCAGTGCCTCTATCAAGTAGAGCCACTGGAGTGATTCCCGGGGTGAACTTTCTATTTCCCATCCACTCGTCAAGATTTTGCTTGAAGGGGGGCTAGTGAGTTGCTCTGCTTGACATGTATGGGAAGTCTATTCCAGAGCACAGGTAGTCTCTGGGTTATGAACCTGTCCTTCCAGCATGTTCTGTTGATTGTGGTAATGAGGTTGAGGTCTCTGGAGTGTGTGGTGTGGAGGGATTGGGATTTCTTTATATGTAGCATTTCTAACAGAGCTGGGTCAGACATGGCATTGTAAGTCAAGCAGAGGTCGCCTCTTAGTAGACGATATGAAACAGAGAATAGCTGGAGTTGTTTGAGTCTGTCCATGTAGGACACATGCTTAAGGCCTAGGATCCTCTTCGTGAGGTACTTTTGTGGCCTCTCCAGCTGTTGCAGGTGTCTAGTGAAGTACATGCCAAATGGGGCATTATACTCTATGTTTGGTCTAATGAGGGAAGAGTAGAAAGAAATGATGACCTCTTTCTTCCTGGATGCAAAACCCTTGGTAATGAGATGTGCCACATAGAAGGACTTTCTGACCACAGTGGCAATGTGGTGGGCGAAGGAGAGGTTGCTGTAAACCTGTGTCCCCAGATCTCTTATAATGCCTTCAGTGTTCAGTGGGCTCCCATCGATGTGGTAATTAGTGGGAACTGAGTTTTTCTCAAAGGGGATGATGACGCATTTTTTGGCATTAAGCTTAAGGCCATGGTTTCAACACCTGTCATTGGTCTCAGTGAGGCCTTTCTGTAGGATGTCTGGATCACTTGGGGAGTTAATAATGGCTCCCAGCTTGCAGTCATCTGCGAAGTTGGTCAGCCAGAGTCCCTCCGTGTTGTCCTGGACTTCTGAGAAGTAGATGAATACAGGAGAGGACCCAGGACTGATCCCTTTGGGACTCCACTCATGACTGGTCAGCAGTCTGACTTGGAGTCCTTTACTTTCACACTGTGGGTTCTATCTGTGAGCCAGTTTGAAACCCAGCTAACAAGATAGGGGTTGATGTCTAGTTTGCTGAGTTTATCAATAATTCCTGAGTGAGGAATGGTATCAAAGGCCTTGGCCAGATCAAGGTAGGCTGTATGAACTGCCTTACTTTCATCCACAGCTCTGGTGACTGACTCAAAGAAGTCAACCAGGTTGAGCAGGCATGATCTACCTTTCACAAAACCAAATTGTGTGGGATCTAGACTTTGATGATGTGCTCCATAGCCTTACATATCAGACTCATCAGGCTAATGGGGAGATAATTTCCAGGGTCTGTAGTCTCTCCTCCTTTATGGAGGGGGATGACTGTAGCAGTCTGCCATTCAGTAGGGACAAAGCCTGAGGTGAGGCTGTGAGTAAACAGAGCACACAGATGTGGTGCCAGTTCACTTTGTAATTCATGTAGAACACAGCCAGGGATATTGTTGGGTCCCATGGAAGCTGTATTCTTGTCCTTAGACAATGAAACTTTAACCTGTGCTGCAGTAATGTTGGGTGCCTGGCATTCTTCCATTATTGTGATTGGTTCTTTGGGGGGGGGGTAAAGTTGGCACTGAATCTGTCGGCCAGTATGTTGGCAATATCTGTTGGCTCAGTATAGGAGGTAACATTGTGCAGTAACTCAGAGCAAATCTGGGTATTGCCATGGACACTCTTGATATAACTATAGAAGGCTTTGTGGTTGTTTTTAGTGTTTGCTGCAATTCTGTCTTCATAGCTGGCTTTGGAGGTTTTGATGAGGGATCTCAACTTTTTGTTGAGGCTAATAAGGGAATTTTTCCAGTCCTGGGACTTCACCTTTTTCTGCAACAGTTTCTTCCTTCTGTTGTACTGTTTAATGGTGGGGGACCACCAGACTGACTTCCTTTTTTTGGAGGACAGCATCTTGGTTCTGTTGGGTATGGCTAGTTCCATGCATTTATGTATGTGTTTGTACAGTGCATTGGTGTATGATTCAGCAGTCATGCATCTATTTTCTATTGGCATGGGTGCCGTGAAGTTAGCCACCTCTGTTTTTAGGAGTCCAAAGTCAGCTTTGGAGAAGTTTTTCATGGTGGATACCTTTGCGGGGGGTGTGGGTGAGATGTGGATTTCCATGGTGATTAGTTTGTGGTCCGATCTAACCATGGAGGAATTGACTATTGGTGTAGAGCAATGGTTGCCCATGTTAGTAATAACCAGGTCAAGGATGTTGCTTCCTCTAGTGGGGGAAAGAATGAGCTGGTCCAGGGCATTGAAATTGATGAATTCCAGGAAGCTTTGGGCCAGTGCATTGGAGCATAAGTAGTTTTCCCAGCTGATGGAGGGGTAGTTGACGTCACCTAGTATGAGAGTGTTGGGTTAGATCTTAACAGTTTCCAGAGTGCTTATGAATGTGGAGTGAGAGTTTTGGGACATGGTTGGGGACCTGCAGCAGGCTACGACCTGAATAGCCACCTTACCCAATGTTAGTTGTACCTGTAGTATCTCAGATACGTTATGCTGGGCTACTAGTCTGGAGGTGTGCATATCCTTTATGAATATGGAGACACCACCGCCTTTGGAGCTTTGGTCCATGTTCTGGGGCCGAAAGGTGTGGAATGAGTTATAGCTTGGTAGCGCAGGGGTGCTTTCTGCTGCTTTAAACCAGGTTTCCGTTACAGCACAAATGTCGATGTTCTCCATTTTGAGGAGTGCTTCGAGCGAGTGCATCTTGAGATTTAGACTTCTAGCACTGAGCATTTATTTATAGCTGTTATGGTGGTAATTTGGTCCTTGGAACACCACCTAAAAAAGGCACTATAGGAGTGGCAAGAGCCTTAGCCAGTACCAGGAAACCCAGTGGTGACAGATGCAGGCCATCTCTGGCAAAGCATTGAGGTTTGTCAGTCATGTCATCCCAAGCAAACAGATACTGGATCCCCTTAGAATGACACCAGAAACTTAGCCAATTGTTGAAGTCAATCATTTTCTGTTTGTACTGTGGTATCATTCTGGGTGATGGTAGGATGTTGCTTACGGCTAGGGTCATACCTGCCTGGGCCACATAATCCGAGAGCTCCACCATGTCTCTTTTCATGTAGCCCAGGGAGGTGCATCTCAGGTCATTCACACCCACATGGACAATGACAAAGTCATAGTTGTACTTGTGGAGTGACCTGAGTGTGTGTGTTATGTGTCGGATTCTGGTACCTGATAGACATCTGACTGTTACCTTCTCCTTATTCAGCCTAGTGAGTGGGACATCAGTGTGCCTCACAATTGAGTCACCTATGATTATTGTATTGGTCAAGCTGTTTTGCCTTAGGGGCTTAGGTTGTGGGGTACATTGTGAAGGTGAGCTATGTGTCTTGTGGTTTGTTCTGTGTTGTGGTGGTTGAGTGCATCTCTGTCTTGGAGGTCTCTGCTGTTTGGGTAGATTTTTATTGAGAGCCTTCATGAAGGTGTGTGTGTGGTTTGTGTTTTTATGTGAGGGTAGTGATGGTGGGTGTTCTGGAGGGCTATGTGTTCCATGTGGTGTGGTGTAGGTGTTGACCTTCTCCTCTTGACCAGTTATTCCAGTCTTGGCTGGAGAGTGCATGGCTTCCAATTTGGAGATATAGGCACATCTCTCACAAGTCTGACTGTATCATATCACATCTATAGAAATTCCCAGAGACCCAGAAACAATGCTCATAGAACTCCATATCATCATAAATAAGACAAGCTATCATTTTACAGCCTGCTGCAGGATAATGTCCATGTCCCCAGGTGATCATGCTAGATTCCTGAAAGTATTTAAAGAATTCCCTTTTAACAAGAACTCCATTGTTATGAACGACATTAAATATCCCACAGTTAGCTGAAGCATTTATACCACCAATGTAGGGTATGCCCAAAAGTTCTTGGACTTTATTAACAAAATTTCCCTGGAACAGATATTTAATAAATTTACTGGAGAACACAGTATTGTAGATCTAATCCTCACAAATATATCCTTTACAAGTACTATTTCCTTTGTCTCTCCTTTCCCAATTAAGCTAGACCACAAGCATGTGACATTTGCTTTCAAAGTCTCCAAAGATCCTAAAACCAGCATATCTGAATTTAGGAACTTCAAAATGGCAAACTTTGTAGAATTATATGACAAAAATTTCAAAATTCTCATATGACAGCACTGGCTTGGATGTCTATTCAGCAGTTTGTTTCACAAAGGAGTTCTATTCTCACTAAGACAAATGCAGAGAATTAGAAGTTCCAGCCAGAGCAAAATATAGTGGTAAGCTCAAAAACAAACCACCTTGGTGGTACACCTACATAAATAAACATTACAGGAGCAGAAAAAATACTGTTTAAATTATACAGCAGATCCAAACTCCTCATAATAAAGAAAGTACAAAAAAAAAAGGTTTACTATCACATGTCCGATCGTCATTTAGATGAAAATGACAATTGCCGACACAAATAGTTGGAAATCAGAACACCGACCAACCAAAATAGCGAATGGAGCATTTTAGCAATGTCGAATGTCGACTTTGCTGAAATGCTCACATCTGCCCAAATCTACCAACACTGTTTGCAGGGGGGCAAGCCCCCCTGCACCCCCACCCCCCTACTTATATATACAAACTCCAAGATTGCACTACAGTGAGGGTAAGGGTACATTTCCCCATCCCCACTATAGTGCAATCTGCACCGCAATGTTGGAGCTGACAACAACAGCCGTTCGCTCTTGTCAGCTTCGACATTGTGGTGATCACCCTACCGGTTCTGCTAAATGGGTTTTGCACATATTCCGTTCATCTAACAGACAATTGAACATGCTATAGTAAACCAAAAAAACATTACCAAGGAAATGAAAAAATTACTGTTAGGACTAGTAAAGTATCCCATGAACTTAGGTCAGCTCCTGAAGCTAAAGATAACTACAAGTTCTTTAGTAGTTCTGTTAAAAAACTAATGAGCAATACCCAGCAATATTTATAACTTATTCTAAACAGGACTACCTACTCTGGTTCAACAGACCTTGCCAATATACTAGCATATGAATTTAGTGCAAACTTCATCCCTAAAACATCTCTCTAAATTCTGCATATCCCAGAATCTTTGTACCCTCTATTATCACCAAGGAAAATATTCTGAAAGTGGTATCAAAGACGAAAACTACTTCCTCCTTGAGACCTGTCAACTTACCTGAATGTTTAATAAATAACACCATACATGCTCTCAACAAACCTCTCCTCAAACTGTTTAACCTAAGCTTTGCTAAATGATTTATTCCTGAATTATGGTACTCAGCAGTGGCCCTGCTATGGAACCCAGTAATTACAGACCCATTAGCCTTATTAATCTGTTCTACAAAGCTACAGAGTATGTCATAACTGATTATTAATTATGATATCAAATATTTCATTAGGCTAGACCTTCAACAGTTAGCTTGGTCAAAAAATTTCTGCCTGTTAAATCTAGTCAACTTTGATAGGATTGTGAAAGCTATTAACATTGGTAATGCTGTTGACATAACATATCCTTTTTTTAAACACCTTGAATTACCATTTGTGACATAGGCAAACTTACATTTATTTAAAAGTAATCAAATCATAGTAGCAAGTTCACACTTACAAACATTATACACCGCGGGCCGGATTACAAAAGCTATTTACAGACAGCTCAATATGCTGAAGGAAGACTTCAGCACACTTTCAGAAGATACGCTGCAAGTAGTCAGAGTACTTAAATATTCAGCCTATGATAATTATGGATTCCACGCACATCTGTTGGATTCCAAAACACATTGTGTACACCAAATGCAACTTGAATGTGACAAACTGCAGTGCTGACTCTGTTTCTGAAATCCTTGGCATATGTCATACTGCAATGTAAGAATGGAAGGTATTACCATGGAATATGATGTAATCTGTAATAATACCACCCCAAAAAAATGCTACCTGCAGTGAATGACCAGCAGCAGGCTGTAGTACTGCAAGCCATAGAGGAGGATGTGGCTGTGTATCCTAGAAAGCAGTCAACTAGAATGAGAGCAAAGCTGCAACTAAGCCATCTGTCAGATCAAGAAATCATTGACAGGTACTGCCTAGACAGACAGCTAATACAGGATGTCTGCAACATGTGTCTCATGCATGTCTGTGCAGACACTGTGAGGAAAGCCCTTTCCTCTTGAAACAAAAGTGGAGATCCAAGATGGTGGGCATTTAATCGGTACCCTCTCCTTGATGCTCCAGGACCTAACTTCAGTCTTACAGCTTAATCTGGGAAATCTAGACCTCTCTACGCTTCACTTGCTACCTTAAACCTTAACCAGCTACAGGGAACCTATTTGGAGACTTTGCAGCGATCCTGCGGGTTCCTGAAAAATTAAATCAACTGTTGAGGTGCGCTTCTTGTTAACCACGCGGCTACTAGAGGCCTGACCGGTATAACCGCATACTGAGCAAATCCGAAGAAACACACCCAATGTCTGAAAGATCTAAAATACCGAGAGAATCTGAGAGCATGGACACACAAGCCACCAAAGCCAAAATATCTGCTATCATCACTTCACCGGAGAAAGACCCGAAAAGGCTAAGATCCTCCAAAACCTTATCGGAGCTCTCCAAAGACCCGACTAGGGGTAAACCGGATAACATACAACCCATTGATGATCTAAAAAACGCTCTCCTACCTCTTCAAAATGCCATACAAGAACTATCGGCAAAGTTTACTGTATTTGATACATCTCTGCAAAAAATTGCTGGCAGACTAGATTCTGTGGAGGAAAAATCTAAAGTGAATGAGCTTGAGATTCTTGCTACTAAAGAAGCTCTCCAAGCCAGAGACAAAACCATCAGTACCATGCAAGCCAAGATCATCGACCTAGAGGCACGAAGTAGAAGAAATAATTTGGTGATACGTGGTTTGAGCGAGAAGTACGAATCTAATCAACTAGTTGAAGTCTGCACACAAATTTTCATAAGTTTATGTAAAAATACAGACCCTGCGCATAAGTACCACATCGAAAGAGCGCACAGAGCTCTCCGGAGCCAACAGGTATCTGCGCAGCCAAGACCAATTTATATTAAAATGTTAAATTTCCAAGACGTCCAAGCTATTTTATTAGCTTATAAAAAAAATAAAAAGTTTGCCTGGAATGGCCATTCATTAATAATCTCCCAAGACCTACCTCTAGAGATTCGGGAGATGCGCCGTAAACTAGCTCCTTACTGTGCGGAACTTATACAAAGGAAAATCCAGTTCCAGATGAGGTTTCCCTCAACATTGATTTTCACCTATCTGGGATCCAAACTACAAATGTCTTCTCCGGCTGAAGCTAAAAACATCTTTGCTAAATGCTTCGGTATGACTCCCTCCACCTGATTGTATAAACCAACATCAGAGCTAGCAACAATCTGATATGAAACTATGCAACTAACTGAATATAAATCAGCGCGATCAAGATTTTCCAAAGCTCTGAACTATGCCAGCAAAATAAATTCACGACGATATACAAACCAGATATAGCCCAGATACAACCTCAGTGCCAGATAGAAAACGCTGTACACATATCAAACGTTTTCCACCTGATTATGCTCCTTTGAATATTACTCCGCTCCTGGTACCCGTCCGAGTCGTGCGCTAACACCTTAAAACTGTCTAGCTGGAATGCTACTGTCTGTACAAACATAAACATATTATACTATGCAAGAAATAAGCTTTGTACCTAATCGTGTCCTAGGAACTTTGGTTTGGCTAGATAAATCATAGTACGACTCCTATAAGGGTGACGCATAGTCTGCTTCTAATGGCGTACGCATACAGGAAATTCCCTAGACATGAGGAACTGAGTTGTGTCCGAAGACTTTACTGCATGTCTGACGAACCTAAAAAGCAGAGCGAGCGCAGAATATACTAACTAATGCCTTATGATTCGCATTGTACTACATATCGCTACTGTTGGTCTTTCTTTTCTTTTCTTTCCTGTTCAGCACAGGAATTGACCACATTAAAGACGTTGCAACATCGGTCCTGTTAACTGGAACTGTTGATAGTGAGTTGACTACACTGAATATATTAACCACTCACTCTCACCCTAAACTATCCCATGAATCCATGCAGGTTATAGATATAGTTAACTGTGAATTTATTAAGTAATTGACTTTTTCTTTTCTACGGGCACCTTATATATATTTAACAGCATAGCCTTGCACTGCATGTGGGCGCCCGGTGCCAGTCTGATTAGGCTCATGATTTGCTTATATCTTCCTGGAAGCCTTAAGGATTTTAAGAAGGGATATGATGTCCAAACTTGGGCCTGCTAGGAACTTGTATAGATTTTGTAAATATTGTATATATTGTTTACTGTTTAATCTAACTACAATGTTACACGTATCTATTCTCTCAATTGCTATAGGGAGGTGGGGATGCACGGTAGTAGGATTGAGGGATTTTAGTGCCATGCATTTGATAATTGCTGCCTTAACTTTATGGTGCTTCAGCGCCCATATTACTCTCCCATTATTTGATAAAAATATCTGTGAACTTATACTTAATATGCTTAAAAGAACTATTAAAGGACATTATGGCTAATAATCCTAATATAATGACAGTATCATCCTGGAATGTTCGGGGACTAAACAACTATCACAAGAAAAAACTGGTAATGCATATTTTACTCAAATCTAACTGTAATGTTTGCTTTTTGCAAGAGACGCATCTACTAACTACAGACTGGGCAAATGATATGAGGAGAGCATGGGTTAATGATATTGTTTCCTCTGGCTCGGTTAACAACTCAAAGGGGGTGGCTATTATTGTCAAAAAACCCTCTCAGATACAAATAATATCAAAAGGGAATGACCAAGAGGGGAGATGGTGCTATTTCACTGGCTATGTTCAACCAATAACTGAACCGTTATTATTCCTTAATATCTATGGGCCATGCTCTGGACAATCAGAATTTATTACTGGGATCTATAATCTTCTGCTTAAATTCCCAAAACACATCCTAATAATTGGGGGGGACTGGAATACGGTCATTAACCCGCAGGTGGACCGTAAAGGGAGAGATATCCATAGCAATACCATAACCTGTAAAGTTCTATCTGACATGATTGATGATTTTGGTCTATGGGACCCAACTGCATCCAGCTCCACCGCTTTAGAAGATAGCCATAACCACTTTACTTACTTTTCTAAATGCCACCACTCCTGGTCCCGAATTGACTATTTTTTGATCTCAGAAGGCTTGAAAAATAGGAAAGTCAAGTATACGGTCGAGCCCCGCTTCCTGTCAGACCACTCGAAGATAACTCTAGAAGTTAGTTTAACTCAATTAAATGCCTCTACAACTTATAACTGGTCTCTAAATTGCAATCTTTTAAATGATAGATCTCTGGGTAATGAAGTTAAAATGACTCTTAAAGATCTGTATTGTAATAAACAAGATGAACCTATCTCCTTGGATATCAGATGGGCTGCAACTAAAGCCGTGCTTTGAGGTATCTTCATCAAAAAAGCGAGCTTTCTTAAGAAACAACGTACTAAAAAATTAGGGGATCTACAGGCTGAAATTGATAGTTTAGACAAAAAACTGTTAGATGGATATTCTGAGACCGTGGAAAAAGAACTATTGAATAAACAAAAAGAATTATTTGAATATCATCAATCTAATCTGTCCTTTTGGGAATTTAGATATATAGCGAGATTCTCAGAGCATACTCAAACCCCCTCCAAGGCGTTGGCGAGAATCATTTCGAACGCACCTAGGTCCCCGAGAATCTCTTGTATTCAATATGAAAATCAAATCTATAGATCTGATGAACATATCCTGCACCTTTTCCACCAAATATATTCGGAGATCTATTCTACCTCCAGCCACACGGCCTCCAAAGAAGAGATGGAAAATTTTCTGGATATGATTGACTTTCCAAAGATTACTGAACTACAGAAAGATCAACTCATAGCCCAGTTTAACATTACTGAAATCATAGAGTCTATTGACAAACTGAAATCAGGAAAGGCCCCGGGCCCCGATGGCTTCCCATCTGAATTTTATAAATCACATAAAGCCACTCTGGCTCCTATCCTACTAGACCTGTTTAAATCCATTGCTGTCAATGGCATTAAAGATCCATACATCAATCTATCAAAAACTATCCTAATCCCCAAATCTACAATGGATGATACGAATCCTAATAATTATAGACCAATATCACTTATCAACGTGGATATTAAAATTCTATCCTCGATCTTGGCAACTAGATTGAAAGGTGTGCTGAATGATCTGATCTCACCAGAGCAAACTGGATTTATGAGCAACAGACACACATGGGACAACACCCTAACACTAGAATCAATGATACAATTATCTAAGCAGAGCCGAGACCCTATCTACGCTTTGATACTTGACGCAAATAAAGCCTTTGATAGAGTCAACTGGGACTTCCTGTTTCTAACTCTTTCAAAATTTGGTCTCCCCTCTGAATTCATTGCTCTAATCAAGACTCTATACAATAGCTCATACACACACATTTATATAAATAGAAAATTCTCAAGACCGATTAAGTTAGCCAATGGTACAAGACAAGGGTGCCCTCTGTCTCCCCTATTGTTCAACCTATATATAGAGGTACTACTTCTGTTTATTACACAGAAAGCCTATTATGCCACCCCGAAACTATGTAATCTTAATATTAAATTTGCTGCCTTTGCTGATGACCTTAATTTATATTTCATGTATCCCTCTAACAATGCAGTAAAGTTAATAGACTCCATAGATACCTTTGCAGCGTTTTCTGACTATAAAATTAATGCCAATAAGTCTCATATTTTCCAAATTAACCCTGCAGCTCACAAGCCACATCTCTTTCCAATCTTGCCTTTTCATACCTCCCACTCAATCAACTATCTAGGAGTTACCTATGAAGACTCATATTCCTCTATTATGCAAGCTAACCTAGTAAAGATCTGGAACTCTATCACACAAGATATGAAACGCTGGCAGTTATTGAAACTCTCTACACTTTCCAAAATCGCCATTGTCAAAATGAATATACTCCCAAAAATTCTTTATCAATATAATTCCTCCTTATCCCCAGCCACAATTACTTTTATCAAGAAAATCCAGAAAGAGATTGGAAAGTTCATCTGGTACCCAAAATCAGTCAGAATGTCGTACTGCAAACTCACAGCTCCCAAGCAGAAAGGAGGTATGGCCTTACCAAATCTCATTCTATACTATAGAATTATCCGAGCTAGTAGAATTCTTAACATAGCCAACTATGCCACTGAACCCATGTTATGGTCCCCTATCTGGACCAAGTTATGGCATAAATATGCTATTAATAAAAATATCAATCCCAAATCTTTGCCTTTCCTTACGAGAGCTTCAATTAAGGTAATGAAAATCCATAAAATTCTTAAGGACCTAATTGAGGACTTTCAGGAACTTTTCAACCTGGTAGGCCTATCTAATGCCCTATCACTATTACAGCCTATTCATTTAAATCCTAACATTACAATGGGAGGCCAAATGCTGAACCTAAACAGATTCCCTATGATCAAAAACTACACGATATGGGATATACACAAATTTCAACATCTCCCTCTAAATGAGCTTAGAGGAACTTTATCGCTGTCTAAAGCTTATATTATCATTTTGAGGCAGTTAAGAGATCTCTTTTCATCCCTTCCTACAAATCAACACAAAGCAGAAACTGAAATCAATATAATCACCCCACTGCTCTTAAACTTAAATATCAAGAAACACATGCTCTCCATATCGTACAAAGCATTCTCCTCATACCTTTATGGAGATGAAGTTACCTTTGCTGAATATTGGAATAGACAAGGGTCCAATTTATCTCTACAACAGAAGAAAGAATCGATAACTCTTACGCTTAAATACTCCCCCTTCAAGAAATTTACCTACACCCAATTTATGATTATAAATAATCTATATCTTACCCCTACCCACCTAAATAAATTCAATGCCTCTATCTCCACATCATGCCCCTGTTGCCCACATCCACATGCAGATATTATACATATACTTTGGTATTGCAAATATGCGCAAAATTTATGGTGCTCCCTCAAGGTTAGATTGGATAAAATGGGCTATCACAAGTCAACACTATCCTGGGAAATGGCGCTACTCCATATTACCAGCATTAATATGCCACCCCTTAAGTCTAAAAGCCTGATTATTATATGTCTTTTGATTAAATTCTATATTACCAAACATTGGATAGATCGCTCCAAATTATCTTGGGAGGGTTTCAGAAAAATGGCAGTTACATACATAACTTCTCAAAAATTGATAATTGTCAATCCTCGTAAAAAATTGGAATTTAAACACCTATGGAACCTTATTTTTTCAATACTAGATATTAGCTGATTGTGCCATATTAAAATAATTAAGAAGTCTTTTGGAACAAGTTTTTATTCTTCCTTTCCCTTTTTAACTCATGGGCAAGCAGCTGTAGGATACATACCTCAGCATTTGGATCTATATGGCACTATGTATATAGTTATTTTTAGAGTTGTTACCCTTTTGTGGATGTAGTATTGTGTTAGCATATTGCTTATATATACATATATTTTATCAACTTCTAGATGTTTTGATTTTGCCTGTTGTTTTATATTAAAATGCAATAAAGATTGTTTGGAAAAAAAAAAGTGTTCCTCAGCCTGGTTGTACTGGTATATAGGACATTCCAAAGACACATGGGGGATGCTGTAGGAGTGTCACAGACAGCTGTCAGTTGTATCCTGTCAAAATTCCTGGCAGCAATACGCAACAAGATGGAAATCTACATACACTTTCCATCTACCCCCATGGAGTGGAGAACTGTTATGCACCAGTTCTATAACCTTGCAAACTTCCCAAGTGTACTTGGTACAACAGACTGCACTTACATCCCTATCATGACTCCAGTTCTCCAGAAGCAGACAGATAGATTAACAGAAAGGGGTAGCCATCCTTAAACTGACAGTTTGTGTATGCAGATAATGACAACATAACAAGCATCATGACAACACACCACGGAAGTGTCCATGTTGCTGTCATATGGAGGGAAAGTGGTCTGAAGGCTGCATTCCAGCAAGGTGAAATGCCTGATGGAATACTACTTGGTAAGTACAGGAACAAAGCTAGGATGTAAGCTAAGGACATGCCTGTCAACATTATCCATGACGGCAACATATGTGTTCACTCCGCACAACAGATGACTGTGGCTATTCACTTGAGTCATGGCTAATGACCACATACATAGAACCATCAAACCCTGTGGAGGAAGCCTACAATAGAGCACATGCAACAACACCAAATACCATTAAACATGTGTTTGGTGTACTGAAAGCTAGGTTCAGATGTCTGGACACATCCGGGGGTGCACTGCAATACAAAGCTAAGAAGGCAGCACCAATGATAACTGTGTGAGTCATGCTACACAATATGCTAACAAAAGCATATGGTGGCCTTCTAGCTGCAGGTGTGGGTGAACTACTCTAAGAACCCCAGATGTCTGAAGATGACATCCCACAGCTATCAGAGGAGGATCAGGAGGACACAGGGGGCAGATGACACAGGTGACACAGGGTGACGGTGCAACCACAAGTCCAGGTCCAGGCAACATGGCAGCATCTGACACACAACTTAGACGTATGACAAGCCACATGTACAGAAGTACAGACATTAAACATGTTGATGTTCAGGTGTTGCCCAACACAGAAGCACAGATTGCTTCTAATGTCAATCCCCCAGTAGATTTACACAATCTGACATAACAACAAAATCAAAACATATAATAGTATAAACATATACAAATCTCTCCCAACAGGGATCATCAACTCAAGGCACAAATGATATAGGTATGCATATAGACTCATATTGGTGTAGCTGTGTATGGCAGACAATAAAGGACACATATTTGTGAAACACATTGCTATCTGTCCACTATAAAAAGATGCAAACAGGAAAACAACTCAGGACTTTCTAATCAACTTTACACAGGTAAAATACACACTCTCCAAAGCTAATAATACAGCATCCAGTGGACCAGATGACATCCCAGGCTGTGTACTACATAAACCATAAAAAGCACTGGCACCTCACCTAAGTGTCATGTTTAATCATAGCCTCACCTCAGGCTTCGTGCCCACTGAGTGGCACACTGCTACAGTTATCCCACTCCACAAGGGGGGATCCACCTTGGATCCCGGGAACTACCGCCCCATCAGTCTGACGAGCCTGATCTGCAAGGCCATGGAACGTATTATCATGGAATTTATAAACAAAGACATTGGCAACCTTCAAACACTGGACCCCATGGAGTTTGGGTTTGTGATGTGCCGATCATGTCTCCTGAACCTGATTGACTTCTTTGAATCAGTCTCCAGAGCTGTGGACAAGGGTAAGGTGGTCCACAAAGCCTATCTGGACCTCGCTAAGGCCTTCAATACCATCCCTCACTCTGGAATCATAGATAAACTTGCTAAGCTGGGCATTAATCCCTAAATCACTCGATGGGTTGCCAATTGGCATACTGACAGAACCCACACTGTAAAAGTAGCAGACTCCAAATCCAGCTTCAGACAAGTGACAAGTGGAGTACCTCAGGGTTCAGTCCTGGGACCGCTCTTGTTTGACATCTACTTCTCTGAAGTACAGGCCAACACTAAGGGACTCTGGATAACAAAGTTCGCAGATGACTGCAAACTGGGAGCCATTATTGAATCCCCAAATGATGTGGATATTCTACAAAAGGGCCTTAAAGAAATAGATGCTTGGTGCCAGAGCCATGGGCTCAAGCTCAATGCCAACAAATGTATAGTTATCCCCTTTGGGAAAAAACATGTACCCGTGAATTACCACATAGGTGGCAGTACACTAAACACCGAAAGTGTGATAAGAGACTTAGGGACACAGGTGGACAGTGGTCTCACCTTCGATAACCACTCGCCACAACAGTCAGGAAATCCTTCTGTGTGGCACACCTAATCACTAAGGGTTTTTCATTCAGGAAAAAAGGAGGTTATTGTCCCACTGTACTCATCCCTCATTAGACCCATTAAAGAATACAACACCCCGTTTGGTATGTATGTACCTCTCAGGACATCTGCAAGAACTGGAAACGCCGCAGAAATACCTCACTAAAAGAATCACAGTCCTAAAGCAGATGCCCTATGCTGTCTAAAAAAACTCCACCTATACTCTATGGCATATTGTCTACTCAGAGGCGATCTCTGCTTAACATACAAGGCCATGTCAAACCCAGAGCTTTTGGACATGCTACACTTAAAGAAATCCCAATCCCTCAGAGACACACGCTCCAGGGATCTAAACCTTGTCATCACAATGAACAAAACATGCTGGAGGGATAGGTTCCTGACCCAGAGACTCCCCAGACTCTGAACAGACTGCCCATACATGTCAAGCAGAGGGCCTCTTTGGCCCTCTTCAAAAGGAACCTTGATGATTGGATGGGAGATAGGAAATTCACCCCGGGGATCATGTCAGTCGCCCTGCTAGACAAGGGGCCAGGGAAGTAAATACTGTGGGAAGAAATAGTCAGGGAATTGTTATGGCTAGGCTTGTATAGGCCCTAGGGCTGATAGCCTAGTACCAACCTATGAACCTATGAACCTATAAGGACCTAATGCAGAACTGATGTCAATATCACAAGCAAAATATATTGGTGTAAAGTATGGATAAACTAATGTAATAAATGGAGTCACCTATGGTTAGTAAAACTGTCATACTCACGTGGCATCAGACTGATCAAAGAACACAGACAGATGACACTGGTAGTGTTCTGCACAGAAATCATCATCAACATGGGAAGAGAGTGACACTATTAGACAGAGTAAAATACTTTCATCATGTGCAGCCAATGGCATCATGACCTCACTGTGTCTGCACTCATGTCTTTCATACAGCACACCTAGCTGGTGTGCAACATGATCTATGGCATGGGCAAGTGCACAGATATCAGATCCATGATGTCAGTGGTAATGTGCACATGCCCATGCACACCAGCTGCATGCCTATGTCTACTGCAATAGGCAGTATCAATGTGTTGTTGAGAACTGTCAACATCAACAGCATTCTCAACATGAGTCTGTTGTCCACAGGCCTCATCCTGTCCACCATCTGATGTCCCCTCATTGTCAGAATAGCTGGACAAGTTTTCCTTCATATCTGAGAATACAGCTGCATTCACATGACTGTCACCATCTGGGCTGGACTGTATCACCATGTCAGTGTCCTGTGTGCCAGGGGCCATGCTACCATACTGACACACATCAGATCCCACAATGGGATCAGTGGGTGGGCTAATGCAGGTTAAATGCAGTTGATGTTCTAAAACAAGAGACAGACATCACAGATCAGGACAATATGCTTACATCACACGCTGTATATCATTAATGACACATGCCACATACATCTCACTGCAGTTACAGATAATAATGACTTACCATGAGCTTTTGTCTGTATATGGGCCACAGAATCTATATAAGAGGGAGATGGCAATTAGGTTACATATCCAAAATACCTGACATATGTGAGGAATAAAACCATAAAACACACCTGGCAAGTCCTTGTGGGAAGACAGCACTAGAGGAGAGGGAAGAACTGCAACTGTTGTCAGGAAACAAAGTCATAAACATAGAATTTTAATCACATTATAGCCAACATGGACCATTCCAACAACATTAAAACATACAGTAGGTATTATATGCACATATTAGTTGTTTGTGCTCTAGATGCTGATGTTGTCTGTCTTATGAATGGGTAAGAAGGACACAGTATTAATGGAGGACAACAACAGGAATAACAGCAATTACTTGTACGAAAGATAAGTAATACCATACCTTTGACACCCTCCCAGTGTTGTGAGTTTGTGTGTTGTAATGCGGATCCTGCAGTGGCAAAATAAAGAGAAAGACAGAATAGTCATATGATGACATATATGACATGGTAAAAGGTGCAGTTGATACTCACGTGATGTACAGTGCACCTGTTGGCCAGATATCCCTGTGTAGAAAAACAGTGATATCAATGTCATGCAACATAGGTCTACTACAAATTGCTGCAACCTATGAACAAGTTGTGGTAACATACCTGGTCTGTCTGCAGTTGCACCTCCATGGCTTTTGCCCTCAGAGGATGTACCTGTAGTTTACAATGTTAGGGGAATACCAATATGACAATAAACAATAGTGGAATGACAGGAAGCTGAGACAATAACAGGGAGTGGTCACAGTAACACTGTATGGAGACACTCACCTGCTATTCCTTGCTGTTGTGCAGAAGTTAATGCAGACAACATTACATATGTTGGTTGCACTTTTATGTCTGTACTGCAGTTGTATGGCTACATGTCATTACACTTACATCGATCATCTTCACCCTGTGTGGACCCATGTGCATGATGTAATTCTGCTGCTGAAAAACAAAAAGTGACAATTTATGCATGCGTATCAGGCCGCGGTGGTGCAGCGGTTAGCGTTGTTGCCTCACAGCAAGAGGTTCTCCCGTTCAATTCTCGGCTGAAGCACCTTCTTTGTGGAGTCTGCATGTCCTCCCCATGGTTGAGTGATGTTAAAGACATGCAGGTAGGTGCATGCATGAATGGGCATGCCTTCTTTGAAGGCTGGGTGTCTGGCTGGCAACTCGGCACCGTAAAAATCCACTGCCAATCATTAGGGGATGGGGGTTCCGTGTGGCGACCCCAAACCAGGAAAAGCCAAAAGACTTAATAACATGCATATGCATGCAATAGCAGTACGTGATGATTTACTCTATAGGTATCAATGTTATACAAAATAATACATAAATCTGAAGCCTGGAGCACCTGCTTCTATCCCACCCCTGTTGTGCTGCGTTCTCCACTCACCTTATGCAAGAAACTATGTAATCTCATCAGGGGGTGTCAATGGTGGGCCAACACCTGTGGCATCCCTCAGTTTCTCATACCATCATACCCTGTTGGCTACACAGAAAATCATGTCAGAGCATCGTCGTCAACAGGCCTCATTGGATCAAAAGTAACCTCCGACTGTATTAATCATGCTGGCAAGGTTGACCCAGACTTCATTCCTCTATACTGTAGTTTCTGCCTGTCCAAGGAGTCTCTGTCCATCTTGTTGCAGGGCATCTATTATAATTTCTTTCTACTGTGGGGAGAATTTGTTGCCCCCTAGGTCTTTTTGCCATCTGAAAGACATTGTTACTCATATATTCAGATTTATAGGTTCATACGCTCATAGGATGATACTAGGCTATTGGCCCAGAGACCCTTAAAAGCCTAGCCAAGAATTTCTCCCATGTTCCCACAAAGTCAGCACCTGTTTCCCCATTCAGCAGAGATATTGGTGGGATCCCAAGGGTGTATTTTCTGTTTCCCATCCAGTCGTCCAGGTTCCTCTTAATGACACCTAGAGAGGTACTCTGCTTGACATGGAGAGGGAGTCTATTGCACAGAAGGGGGAGTCTTTGGGACACAAATCTATCCAGCCAACAAGTTCTATTAATGTCACAGACCAGGTTGAGGCATTGCATGCAAGTTGCTCGAGTGAAGTTTGACTTACAGATATGTAGCAACTCCATCAAGGCTGGGTCTGAGATGCCTTGTATATCAGACACAGGTCACCTCTGAGCAGTCTGTACGTGACTGAGTTGAGGGACAGGGCTTTTAGCCTATCTGTATAGGATAGGTGTTTGTGACCCTGGATTTTCCTGGTCAGGAACCTCTGTGGGGGCCCACTTATGGAGATGGTTATTTGGACAGCTTATGCCACTGTAAACACTGTGGTGTGCAATGCAAAATTCTATGAAATACTCACTGTGATATATAATAATATGAAATATAAAATCATGCAACAATGCTTGCATACATAACACTTGGAAAAGCAACATAACTTGTGATATCTCTAGAGGCTACACAGTGTTGCAAGGCAGCACAGTTCCCTGGTTCGATTCTCAGCTGTGGTGTCTTCTGTGTGGAGACTGTATTCCCTCCCTGTGCTAAGTGGGTTTCCTCTGGGTGCTCTGGTTTCCTCCCACATTCCAAACACATGCAATAGGTGAACTAGACACTCTAAACTGGCCATAGATGTGAGTGTGTGTGCAAGTGTGTGGTGTGAAAGAACTACAGTGACAGGGCTAGCCACCTGGTCATGTAAACCTTGGTTATAGATGATTCTTACTGTTGAAGTGACATCCCAACCTCATGTGCAAAAATGGGAAAAAGGAGTTGTGGATGGATGGATTTGTCTGTGGGAGTCAAACACCTTACAGTGGATACCTGGGGAATGGAGGTCCAAACAACAACATTGTGCCACAGGAGTCACACAATCTGCATGCATTTCACATTAACATACTACACAAACATGTGTACAACATAAACGTGTGATGGCTGTATCTGTAATGCAACTGGAGCCTAAACAGACAACTAGTCTAAAACAATCTGTCATATGACATGTTATACATGATAACCTTATATCATAGGTTCATAGGTTGGTACTAGGCTATCGGCCCTAGGGCCTATACAAGCCTAGCCATAACAATTCCCTGGATATTTCTTCCCACAAAATTTACTTCTCTGGACCCCTGTCTAGTAGGGCGACTGACATGATCCCTGGGGTGAATTTCCTATCTCCAATACAATCATCAAGGTTCCTTTTGAAGACGGCCAAGGAGGCATTCTGCTTGACATGTATGGGCAGTCTATTCCAGAGTATGGGGAGTCCCTGGGTCAGGAACCTATCCCTCCAGCATGTTTTGTTCATTGTGATGACAAGGTTTAGATCCCTGGAGCGTGTGGCTCTGAGGGATTGGGATTTCTTTAAGTGGAGCATGTCCAACAGCTCAGGGTTTGACATGGCCTTGTATGTTAAGCAAAGATCGCCTCTGAGTAGATGATATGCCAAAGAGTATAGCTGGAGTTTTTTAGATGGTCAGCATATGGCATCTGCTTTAGACAACACAATCATTAATGAGCAGTGAATGCCATCCACACCAGTAGAAAGTATATGTAAATTATCAGTTGAAGAACTTGCAGAAAGCTTTGGAAAACTGCAGGATCCATAAGCAGGCAACAGATAGTATGGATCATTTTTGTACTGACCCAGTAGTTCTAATACTTGTTTAAGAATCATCAATGAATAAATATTCATCACATCAATACAAATACATATGACATAGCCATACAGATAATGTTAGAGTCTGTAGTTTTCTGTAGATACACAACAGAGTCCATGGAATCACCTGCAAGCTATATGGAAAATTGTATGTAATGTTCAGTTTTGCTATTTACATCTGTCTGTATAACTATATATGAGAAATTACTGCATGTTATTGTTGCAGATGTTAACACCTGCATGCACACAGGTAAATCACACACCACTCCAGTAAGTTTCTAACGTTTTTCACAATGCACACATTTTCCATAAATATATTAGTCTAAAGAGATACATTTGATAATGAGTAATGTTAACAAAGGTCTACAATGAGCTATTACTCCCCAAAACAGCAATGTTAGCAGAAGCCAAATTACTTTTGCAGCTATCTATGACTCTGGTATAACTGAAAGTAAGAGCAGTTATGTGCAGACATCTTTGACAATGATGAGAACGCTGGACCTGCACATGCCATCATCCCTGCAGCACCCCAGAGGAGACAACGCCAGGAACAATAGCGAGACTATTATCAGGAGCAGAGTGTTGAGGTGGTGACTGATGTATTTCATGCACAGATGAGGGACATAATGGGGATTTTTTTCAGGATATGGCTTGGCTGTGTGGGACTCAGTCAGGGAGATAGCCTGAAGAATCATTCGTGATGTTCATCCCTATCTGGGTGGTCTCTCAGGTCCATAAGTATTGTCTGTGTCATCCAATTGTGTAATGCTGCCAACATGCTGTTTGCCTTATCAGTGATTGGACTACATATACACTCTTGTGAATGCATAACATTTAGGTGCCATGCTTATGTGTTACAGGTCCAAACATACAATGCAGATAGTATGTGACATTTAATTATTTTTCAGCATGTGTATGGCACACATTAACACATGAGACTTTCCTTCCACATTCAGCTGTTCATGCATTGTGGCAGTTAAATTTAAGTTATGTACTTATCAAAGCTAAACATTTATATTGTTCATTTTCATTCTTCCTCAATGAATGGGTTCGGAACTGATCCTCGGATCCAACTTGGCCACTTTCTTTTGAAGTCTAGGCTCTCACTCTCGAGCTCCTCCTTTTACCCATAATGACTCTGATGACTGATTTACCTCAGGTCGAGTTTGCTGCCTCTAGGCAGTGTTTGAAAAATGTAACATAGCCACAACACCGATAGAAAATGATGTAATAGAACAGAACAGGGGCTCAAACAAGAACAATAGTTCCTGACAAACTCCATCAGGTCATTCCCAAAGACAAGGAAGGGCAGAAGGCGGGAGGGAAGTTGAGGAAGAATGAAGATGAGCAACACAGATGCATAGTTATGGTAAGTACATGACTCAAATATCTGATGTTGTCATTTGCATTCCTTCCTCAATGAATAGGACAGAGACTCCAGCTACAGTAAACTTGGGTGGCCCTCATGGAACGATATTCCACAGACCTGCAGAGCCAAATGCAGCTCTGTTTCTGTAGATGATGTCTAATTTATAATGAGCCACAAAGGTATGAGCTTTAGACCAAGTGGCAGCTGCACAAATATCATCAATGAAAGCTCTGGACCAAAAAGCAGATGATGTAGCCATTGACCTAGTTGAATGAGCTTTTTGTTGTCTTGGCAAGGTCAAACCTTTTAAGGAGTACACATGAGAAGTGCAATAAGTTATCCATTTGGCTATTGTAGTCTTTGAGACAGGCCTACCCAAGTTGTTTTTGGCAAAGGAAATGAATAATTCATCAGTCTTCATTCTATGAAAATAGAAACAAAGTTGTATATGTACATCTAAATAATGAAGCATGTATTCTCCTTTATTCTCAAATTTAGGGAAGAAAACTGGCAAATTGATGACCTGATTGATATTTGCTTCTGATGCAACTTTGGGTAAGATAGATGAATTTGTATGTAAGGGAACTCTGTCCTTATGGAAGATCAAGTAAGGCGGTTTTGAAGAGAATGCCTGACAAAGTTATGGCTACCAGAAAAACTGTTTTCCATGAAAGAAACTTGAAGTCTACTTTTGCGGAGGGTTCAAAGGATGACTGTATTAGACTCTGTAAAACTAAAGTAAGATCCTGAGGTGGAAGGCAGTCCTTATCGGGTGTCCTAATTAAAAAAGTACCCTTAAGAAAAGCCTTACATAGCTTAAATGATGTGAAAGGGAAGGCATTATCTCTGACGTGAAAATTCGAAATGGCAGCCAGTTGAACTTTAAGACCCCACCTTGAAAAAGAATTGTTAGAAATTCTACAACAGCAGAGCATGGAGCAGAGAAAGGATCCAAATCTCTCTGCTGAACCTACAAGGAAAATCTCTTCCATTTACTTTTATAAATCTTTCTTGTAGAGGGTTTCTGAGATGAAAACAAAATTCTTCAAATAGGAGAGGAACGCCTAGAATGTCTAGCTATCACTGGAGTTGGAGAAACCATGCTGTCAGTTTGAGGCCCAGAATGTCTGGATGAGTCAGGCCTGATGGGTGTGAGAGGAGAACTGAACTGGGGTCCAGTGTCAATGGAGGACATATTAGATGAGACCAAAGGAAGGGGAAACCAAATCTGCCGAGGCCAAAAAGGGCAATGAAGATTACTTTGCTCTTCAACCTGAAAGCTTTCTGAAGAAACTTGGGAATTAGGGGTAGGGGAGGAAAAGCATAAAGAGGACTAGAAGGCCGAATGTGGACTACAGCATCTCTTGGTGACTGTCCCTGAGGGAGGGATTAGGACAAAGAACCTGCTGCACTTGTTGTTGAGTGGAGAGGCGAATAGGTCACAGCATGGTTGACCCCACTGGTGGAAGATCATGTTTGCTATTGACTGAGACCACTCATGAGGCATCAGAATAGTGCTGCTGAGCCTGTCTGCTAGTACATTTGATTTCCCTGGAATGTGCATCACTTTAAGAAAGCAGTTGGGTGAGATCACCCATTGCCAAACTCTCATTGCTTCTTGGCAAAGAGGGTAAGATTTGGTTTCCCCTTGTTTGTTGATGTCCCAAACTACTGGCATATTGCCCATTTGAATAGCAATTGTCCCCAGAGGGAAAGATCTGTAAGGCCTGCAATGCTAATAGGACCGCTGTCATCTCCAGGACATCTATATGCAATTCAGTCTCTATGGGGGTCCGCATGCCTTGAACAATCTGTCCCAAGTAATTCCCCCCTACCCAAACCGGGAGGCATCCACGATCAATGTGGCAATGGCTGGAGGAAAGATAAAGCGGTGACCTTGGCAAATCTTGTTGGATTGGATGCTAACAAGTCCTTGCATACCCTGGACAGTTTTACTGGAAATTGTAAAGGTTGGTGTAGAATGGACCATTGCACTTGTAAAGTCCATTGAAGGATTCTCATATGAAAACAAGCTATTGATATTAATGTGATTGCAGCAGCCATTGATCCAAGGGCTCTTAAAATTAGTTTGGCTGGAGGAAAATTATGAGACAGAACCTGACTAACATGTAACCTTAGAGAAAGAATTCTGCTCTTTGGTAAGAATGCTTGAAGAGTCACTGTGTCTAGGCAAGCCCCTATAAACTCCAATACTTGTACTGGCTGAAGTTTGGATTTTTGAAAGATTTATGGTGATACCTAAAGAGTGAGTCAACTGAAGAAGATAGTTAGTCTCTGGCAGTTATCAATAGATGCCTGGTTGTTGCAGTGAGAAGCCAGTCATCTAAATAATGAAACACCCTGAATCCATGCAGTCTTAGATGAGCTGCCGCCACTGCCATGCATTTGGTGAACACCCTGGCAGCTGTGGTGAAACCAAGGCCAGTGCACTGAACTGATAATGACTGGCTCCCAGCCAGAAGTGAAGGAATCTTCGGGATCATCTGTTCATTTGCATATGATAGTATGCATCATTCAGATCTATAGAGCACATCCAGTCACCTTTCTGAAGCAATGGTAGAATGGATTGAACCATGACTCTCTGGAATTTGGAGTTCTTTATGAATTTGTTTACATAACCAAGATCCAGGATGGGACTCAGATCTCCTGTTTTCTTTGGCTCTAAAAAGAAAGAACCTTGAGTAAAAAACGGATACTCTTTGGTCTTGTGGGACCTCTTGGAGGACTCTCCCGTCTAGCAGCTTTTGGATTGCCAGAGCTGCTTACTCCCACTGATTGGGTGAACACTGTCGGAGACTTTTTCTTATCCTTGGTGGATTTTGTAAAAAGGGAATAAAATAAAATATCCTCTGGATGCAATTCTTTGCACCCATGTGTCTTTTGTAATGTCCCACAATTGTCTCCAGAGAAGAACAGTCAGGTAACCTTTCAGGAACACTGGAATGGTCTGTCCGAGAAAGAATCTCGAGACTCTTGATTTTGCAGACTCCCTCTGCAACGTGGGCTGTGTCTTCCATTATTATAATTATTTCCCCCTCTGCCTCTGGGTGAGAAATCTCTGCGTGAATCTTGAAAAGGCCCTTGAGATTTCTGAAATGAAACCATATTTTCTTACCACTGCACTGATTTCTTGAGAAAGATCTCTGCAGGATACAAAAACGGATTCGTAAGGTAGATAGGATCTTTCCATCTTGCTCACTATGGGAAAGTGTCTCTTTAATGGTGGTCCCAAAAAGGGAGGATCCATCAAAAGCAGCATTGATGAATGATGCTTTAAAGGGTTCCACAAAGCCACACATGTGCATCCAGGCATGCCTGCTTATGGATATGCTTGTACCTGCAATTCATGAGGAACCTTCAGCTGTGTGAGAGATTAACCTCATGGATGCATTTGTTATAGAATGTAGGGTGACCAGTTGCGAAGAATAAGCTTTTACTTCCTTCACTGAAATGGACCCAGGGGTAGAGTTAAATAGTTCTTTTAAGTCTCCCTGTAACCTAGTAAAATGTACCACGTAATTCAGCAATTATATAGCAAAGGTCACAGATGCATATACTTGCTTTCCATACCTGTCCAAAGCCCTAGATTCTACATTAGGGGGATGGACAGAGGAGCTCTGTTCAGCTAGCTCTGCAACAACCATGGCATCCCCTTGGATCAATGTTGTCTGTCTGGTGATGAATTGAGGATTTTGTCCAGGCATTTCAGTTATTCCAACATACCTCTTGTGTGTCCTTCTTCTTCACCCATACCCCATGTCTGCTCTTCTATCTCCCATTTTCCTTGGGTGTGTGCATTACCTGTGTTCTCCACTCATGTATCACACCCATTGTTAGCTAATGTTAGCTGTGGCGATGTGGTCATAATTGCCCTTCACCTTTATTAATTTCTTTATTAAAAAATGTATGGATTCCATTAGAATCAATAAGTGATAGCTAGCATATTTTCATAATGACAAAGTTACACAGATATTCCACAGTTGTCTGTAAGCTTACTGGAAGCACTCTGTTATAGATATGTATTTATGAATGTCAGTGCTGCGGTGGTGGTGCTGCGGTAGCATTGTCGCCTCTCAGTAAGACGCTGTCCTGTTCGATTCTCAGCTAAAGCGTCTTCTGTGTGGAGACATACGTAAATGGGCGTACCTTCGTTGAAGGTTGTGCGTCAGGGCTGGCAACTCGGTACGTAAAAAACTACTGCCAATCATTAACGGACTGGAGTTCCGCTGTGGCGACCCCTAACCGGGAAAAGCCGAAAGATACAACAAAAGGCTGCTTAGGCTACAAAATTCTTTCTGTAACTTTGCTAATGTACATCTTGCTTTGACAGTGGTTTTTCATTACTTACGGAGTACCTGTGACTGATATACAGTGCACCGTTACTACTGGGATAATCTGTTGTGTGCTGACATATTCTGAGTACAATGTGGCATTTTTACATATTACAGTTATCTGCAACTTTTCCACTGATATTGGCATAATGCGCCAGATTTTGTAAACTTTACAGAATCTGGCCCACATATATTGTTTTATACAATTTACATTGCATATCTTGACCTAGCCAAAGTTTTTGGTGTACCCCATGCGGGCATTGTAAGTAAGCTAAATACTTTAAATACAGATTCTTATGTTGTAAGATAGATAGCAAACTTGCTGAAAGACAGAACCCACATGGTTCATGTGTCAGATGCCTCATCTGAAAGTATGGAGGCAACCAGAGGAATCTCCCACTATTTTGTACTGGGACACCTCTTTTTGACATTTACTTATCTGATTCTCAAAACTGAGAACCAGAACCCCTGGTTAATGGAGTTTGCAGATGACTGCAAATGTGGTGTCATTGTCAAGACCCTCTCTGACACTTGAGCCATTCAGAAGGACCTTTCCTTAATCAGTATCTGCTGTACTGAAAGTGGGCTCACATTAAATGTGAAAATATGTAGCATCATCTTATTTGGGAAAGAACCCCTACTATCAATATATAGTATAGATATTACTCCATTACTAAAGGAAAATGTAGTGAGAGACATTGGTACCCAGGTTGACAGTTCTCTCTCCTTTTCTCATCATGTGGCAGATTTAGTCCAAAGATACTTTTACTTAGTACAACTATTAGACAAGTCTATATATCATTTACATCTAAAGGTGTCATTGTTCCCTTATATTCAACACTGATCAGACCAATTAGAGAGTACAATGCCCTCTTTTGGAATGTGTCTCAGTCGACATATCAAACTACTACAGTAGGTGCAGGAGTTCCTAAATAAGGCAATTTCAGGATTAAAGTTCCTGTGCTATCAAGAGAGGCTAGAGGCTCTTCCTGTTTACTCAGCATTTCATAGACTCTTGAAGGGCAGTTTGTGCCTCACATAATGCACAGAGGCCATTTTGGACTTGACCTTCAATATCTCCACAAGTCAAATAGTTTAGCAAAAACTAAAACCAAGGACCTAAACCTTTACCAGCAGATAAAGAGAAAGTGATGGAGAGACTGATTTACTACACAACACTCACCCAATTTCTGGAATAAACTGACCTTGCAGATTAGGCGGTGTAATACATTATAATTTTTCAAGCAGAACCTGGGTGACTGGAGAGGTACCCTCAAATTTATCCTGGGACTAACTAGCCAAGCCCTCTTTGAGAAAGGGGGTATGTCCTGAGGGTGGGCATTGGCAAGTCTTTGATGGCCATGAAATTGAATTACCTTGAAACTACTATGCATCCTACGAATTCCTGGTTAATGCAGTTCTTTGAAGAAAAACACAGACACGCACACACACACACACACACATATATATATATATATATATATATATACATATATATATATTTATATATATATATATATATATATATATATATATATATAGGAGATCAGTTGGTATAATAGCTAAGGTCTTTGCCTCCCATGCGCAAGGTACAAAGTTCAACCCTGACCTCTGGACAATGCCTGTTTGGAGTTTGCATGTTCTCTTTGGGTCTCTGTGTGTTCCTCCCACCTAACATGCTGAGTGTTTCCATCTCAAACTTGCCAATGAATGGAATTGTTGGCAGCAGCACTGACTCTACACGATGCCCTAGATGAGGAAGTGTTGTACAGACTAACCGCTTTGGGTATCTACTGTGGTGCGTAATATCCTCAGGATAGGAGAACGTGGATCACAGACTGCATGCTGTGGCAGGGCTAGCCATTTGACAGTGTAAAATATGGTTCTAGGTCATTCGGTCATATTGACTAATGTTGCCAAATGGGTATGGGTAGTTACCGGTGATAAGTGGTTTGAGGACCTGGCCTACTCCAACCTAGGCCAGGGACCCATGCTAATGGTGGGAGGGATGCATGTGCCCCTATTGGCCAGTGTGTATGACCACCCTAACCCTAAAGCCTAGGCCAATAATCTACTGGCTGGCCAGTTTCTACTTTCCCAGCCTAGGTTACCTGGGATAGCTCTGTTGAGTGAAAGATGGATGTAAAACCAATCAACCTGCAAAACAGGAACTAAGAATTGCTACACTCGATATAGGTTCACTGACAGGATGGCGCTTTGAAGTGGATGACATGATGGTACAGAGGAGGCCGGACATCCTATGTATCCAAGAGACAAGATGGAAGGGCAGTGCAGCAAAGCCACTTGGCTTGGGATCCACAGTCTTCTACTCAGGAGGAAGACAGGTGTCAGAACTGTGGTGAGAGACAGATTTCAGAAGGCAGTAATGGATGTCATCAGAATTAATGACAGACTCATGGCAATCAAACTCCAATGTAATGATAAGGCGGCATTCATAATCTCTGCCTATGCCCCACAGCAGGGTTGTAATAGTGAAGAAAAGAGTGCATTCAGACAGCAGTTGCAGGACCTGGCAGAAAAGCAGGACAACAGGAACTGGTGTTGATAATGGGTGACTTGAATGCACATATCGAGACACACAGAACAGGATATGAGAACTGGCTGGGTCCACGTGGGTGGGGCAACAGGAATAAAGAAGGAAAGGCCATTCTAGACTTCTGTCTGGCAAATGGCTTGATAGTAGCCAACACATGGTTCAGTAAAAGAAGCAATCACAAGATCATACAACAGTGGCCAACATGCAACTCTGGTAGACTTCCTTCTATTATGGAAAGGGCACTGGGGTAGAATCAGTGGTTGCAAAGTTATTCCCAGTGAAACAATAGGCCAGCAACATAAACCACTGGTTGCCGCAATCAGGTGCAAGGAGTAGTCAGAGAAGGCTCTAAAGTCAACAGAGACCAGGCTGAAGACCTGGAAGTTGACTGGAGAGAAAGTACAACAGTTCAAGGAGTTACTCAGCACTCTAGAACCTCAAAAAGAAGAGGAAATAGGTAGAGTTGAAAAGAATTTCAGCACCTCAAAACAGTATGTACGAGGACTACAGAACAGAGATGTGGCCGAACCAAGTATAGAAATAAGGTAAATATGGAAAGCTAGTGGTGGAATGCAGAAGTTCAGGAAGTCATCAAAAGAAAGAAAGAGTGCAGGAAAAAGTGGTAGAAAAGATGGACCATGCTAGGAAGAAATACTGGTTGGCTAACAAAGAAGCTAAAAAAGGAGTCACAATAGCAAAGAATAGGGCATCACAGGCACTCTGCCAGGTTCTGGAAAGTGACTTAGTAGGTGGCACAAAGAACCTAAATCAGGTTGCAAGGCAAAGACAGAAAGATAAAGAAGATAGCCAGACATCCTTCATAAGGGATGCCAGCAACAACCTGTTCACCAGCCCAGAGGACATCACAGGTAATTGGAAGGAATACTTCCAGCAGCTTCTAAATAAAGAAAACCCCATGGAAGCTGTACTGCTCCAGACAGCCTACAATGAGAAGAAGAGGAGCCAGCCCTAGAAGAAGTAAGAACAGCACTAAGGAAAATGAAGTTGGGGAAAGCAGCAGGCTCAGATGAGATCACAGCAGATATGATACAGATGCTGGGTAAGAACAAAGGGGACATCCACAACTGTGGGCAGTACAAAGGCATCAAACTCCTGTCACATTGCATGAAGATTCTGGAGAGGGTGATTGATAAATGGATATGCAGAGCAGTAGAATTTAAGATGGGAGATGAGCAATTCGGATTCAGATCAGGATGCAGTGCAACTGACCTGAAATTTGCAGTAAGACAGATACTTGAGAAGAAGCTAGAGATGAGGAAAGATTGCAATTGCGCATTCCTAGACATGGAGAAAGCATATGCCAAGGTCCCTAGAAAGATGATTTGGGCAGTATTGTGGTAGTTAGAAGTCCCAGAAACTTTGGTAGAATTAGTGCAGGCTATGTACAAGGACCCATGACTCAGCAGATACATATTATGTTGTCAAATTGTAAGAAGTTCGAACGCTATAGTGTCGAGCCTATATGTTCGAACTTGGAAAACTTCAAACATTTCAATGGGGATTTCCATTCAGTGCAGAAAAGGAAGATTTCCCTTTAGTGGATTGTAGTGTGATCTCGGAGTTGGTATATTTAAAGAGCTGGGGGTGTTGGGGGTGCAAGGGGACTTACCCCCCTCCTTACAACTGTCAGGTGATGTTTTTTCTGTGTTTTATTTATTTTTTTGATGTTTTCGAACTTTTAAAAGTTCAAATATATGGGTTTGACCATATGGCGTTCGGACTTTTAAAAGTTTGACTACGTAATATGAACCCGAATCAACTACGAACAGTGTTTGGTCTCACAGAGGGAGTTCCCAGTGGGAGCAGGCATACATCAGGGTTCAACTATGAGCCCACTGTTGTTTATACTGGTGATGGACTACATTAGCAAAAACTGGTCGAAAGGGACAGATCAATAAAGTTGCTGTATGCAGACAATGTGGCATTACAGGCAGACTCTGAGCAAGAACTTCAGCAAAGGATAGAGGAATGGAATACAAAATTGAAGGCACATGGGATAAAACTAAGTACAGATAAGACAGTGGTAATGGCAGCAAACTGAGGAAATCAGAATAAGCTAAGAACTCAGATAGAAGGGAAGACAGTGGAACAGGTTAACAGCTTCAAGTATCTGGGAGGGTTGGTTAAGGAGAAGGGAAGTCCGAATGAAGAGGTCAAAGCTAGAATCAGAGGGCTGCAGCCAACTGGTATAAAGTTTCCTGTGTAGTGTATGAGTGAAGAATACCAAAGCAACTGAAAAGTAAGGCGCACAAAATAGTGGTGCAACCAGTACTACTCTATGGTACAGACGAGTGGGCAGTAAAGGCAGAGCAGATGAGGAAGCTAGAGGCACTGGAAATGAAGTGCTTGAGATGGGTGGTAGGATAACACTGTGGGACAAATGAAGAAATGAGGACATAAGAGAAGAAACCAGAATAGCTCCAATTGCAGAAAAGATTAAAGAGGACAGATTACAGTGGTTTGGGCACATGTACAGAAAAGCAGAAGATAATCTGGTGAAGAAGATTTGGGACAGATAGGAAGAAGGTAAAAGAAACGAGGGCATCCAGCAAAGAGGTGGATGGATTGTGTGAGAGAAGATCTACAACAGTCAGGCATGAGTGTCAAAGAAGGCAGGAATGTGGCTCTGAATTGAGAGAGATGGTGACAGTTAACACGACACCCTGACCCCATGTAGAAAAATGGGAAAAAAAGAGGGGTGATGATGATGATTGATGACAATTTTATATATATATATATATATATATATATATATATATATATATATATATATATATATATATATATATATATATATATATATGATAGCCGGATAGCTAGGGTATAACTATTCCCAGCTCCACAAAGTCTCCTCTTCAATTTTTCCCTTGGAACTAGACAAACTTTCAACTTAAGCACTCAAGCCATTCATTTCTCAGCCTGACACTTGCTCAAAACTCATAGCAAGCACTTATAAACCCTAGCACTAGACCCACCTATACTGTACAGAAGGACAAGGCTCTCTATTCGACCTTACCAGCCATTCAGTAAAACAGTTCACTGTACCTATCCAGGCATGTCCAAAGGGCAGTTTCAGGTGTACTCTCCAGTCCAACTCATGTACACAGACAACACTCTCCTCCTACCACCAAACACTAATACGAGAGATGCAATTGTACAGCCAAACTGGAGGCTAAGCTCTCTCAACCCAAGACTGGATCAGACAGTCAAGAGGAGAAGGGAAATACTGGCATCACACCACCAGTCTCACATAGACCCATTAAACCAGCACTGGCAAAAAAACACACATAAATACACAAAAACATATTCGGAGGCTCTAAATAAAAATCTGCAAAAGCAATAGAGACCTTCAAAGCAGACATCCAAGCAACCTCCACCCCCCCCCAACACAAACCATGAAACACATACTTCCAAAACCAGTGTGCCACGCAATCACAGTCCTTAAGGCAAAATAACATACTCAACATACTAGTAATAGGTGGATCTATAGCCAGGCACGCTGACATCCCACTCACTAGGCTGAATAAGGAGAAGGTTAGTGTTAGCTGCCTGTCGGGTGCCAGGATCCGCCACATAACACAAGCACTCAGGTCACTCCAGAACAAGTACAAATACGACTCTGTCATTGTCCATGTTGGTGTGAATGACCTCAGCCGTACCTCCCTGGACTACACGAAAAGAGACATGGAGGAGCTCTCTGATCATATAGCCCAGGCCGGTATGACCCTGAGTAGCCTCCTGCCATCACCAAGAATGATACCAAGGTATAAAGAAAAAATTATCAAGTTCAACAACTAGCTAAGTTTCTGATGTTATTCAAAGGGGATCCAGTGTCTGTCTGCCTGGGATGACATGCTCGACAAGCCACGTTGCTTTGCTAGAGACGGCTTGCACCTGTCACCCTTAGGCTTTCAAATACTGGCCAAGGCTCTTGTCACCCCATAGTGCCTTTTTTAGGCAAGGCTCAAAAGACAAACCCACCGCCGTAAATAGCACAAGTAACAAAAATCTGAGGGTAATGCTACTCAATGCCAGAAGTGTAAACCTAAAAATGCACACACTCGAGGCACTCCTCAGAATGGAGAAAAACGATATATGTGCAGTAACAGAAACCTGGTTTAAGGTTCCAGAGAGCACCCCAGCACTACCAGGCTACAACTCATACCATACATTTTGGCCACAGAACCCAGACCGAAATACAAAAGGCGGGGGAGTATCCATATTCATCAAGGATACGCACACCTCCAGGTTAGTGGCACAGCACAATGCTTCAGAGATCATCCACGTGCAACTAACAACGGGAAAAACTGCAATTCAAATTGTAGCTTGCTACAGATCACCCACCATGTCCCAGGACCCCCATTCCACATTTCTGGAAACACTGGGAAACATAAAGGTCCTACCAAACACCCTAATATTGGGTGATTTCAATTACCCAAACATTAACTGGGAGAACTACTCAAGTAGTAACTCCCTTGTCCAACATTTCCTAGAATTTATAAACTCAAACACCCTGGATCAACTGGTCAACACTCCCACCAGAGGTGACAAAATATTGGACCTGGTCATTACCAACATGGGTGACCTGTGTTCCACATTGGAGGTCAACCCCTCGCTGGTTAGATCTGACCATAAACAAATCACTTTGGATATCCACATTCCGCCCCCACCCCCGGACAAGGAAACCACCGTGAAAAACTTTTCAGAAGCAAACTTCACATTACTTAAGACCGAGGTGGAAAGTTTCAAAGCCCCCATGCTAAAGGATAACACTGTCCAAGCTGCAAAATCTTTTACTAATGCATTCTATGGGCACCTACAAGAATGCATGGATCATGCTATCCCAAGCAAAACCAAGACTCACTCCTCCAAGAAAAGGAAACCAGTCTGGTGGACCCCTGCCATAAATAAGTTATACAATAGAAGGAGGATTACAACCCAGAGACAAGGGACAATGTTATACACTTGGATGAATTCATTAATCGTGAAGGTAACCCTTTATTGACTCTGAGTTTTACTGAATCAGCCAGTATCAGGACTGTGAACAATGACAATACTAACCTAATTGAGTTTAACAATTTGCTACGTGAATTTGAAAATGAACTTTACAAACTACAGCGCTTCTCTTGGCAGCGCAAGCACCTAGAAGCCTGTCTTCATTTCAAAATTGTGCCACGTGGGATGCGTGTTTTATGCATGCCCACATATGGCGAACAGCATCCTGTCTTACTTAAAAAGTGGCAGGACTTGAACATCAATTTGGGCTTTCAGTACTTAAATTTGTTAATAGAATATTTCACACCATTAGAGACTGAAACACGGAAACGTGTGGAACAACTACATAAAGACATCAGCAATAAATATAAGACTGATTCCTGCAGTAGAAGGCTGAATAATGTACTGACCCAAGTTCGCATATACAGTGAAAAATTACAATTAGTAAAACAACGTAAGTTGTTACGCGACCACAATGATTTCTCTACAGGTAATATTTTTGTTTGGCCCAGACCTGTAAGAAATTCTGGCAGTAGAAATGAAGAACTTCATTCCGGTAATGTGTCTATGCAAACTACACAATGTATTCAGGCACCTCCCACGTCGATTCCTACAACGGACACTCCTGGTGCGTCTACACTCATTCATGGTGTTACTCCACCCCTGGCTAGTGAAGTCATCAGTACGACTCCTCTCGACACACCACCTCCGAACCAACTAGCTCTGCACATTCAGAATGATGAACGGAGACTTGGTGCCATAAGCAAAAAACCTGCCAGCACCTCCAACGATGAGCAGCAGTGTTTTCCTTTCCCCATCAAACAGTCCAGGTTCGCAAGAGGACGTTCGCACAGCAGGGGGCCCAGGAAAAGAAAGTATTCGCAAGATCAACATGCACAGAAACGGATGGCCTGGGACTGAATAATCTGGTATTTAATCTTTCCAGTTTTACTTTGTCTGAGTCTGATATTGCTTTGTTTAATAAGAGTTTGAGTTTCATACCTTCACAATCTAGCAAATTAAGTGAAACTCTTATTGACTTACGGTTGTTTGGACGCAAGATTGCCCTCAAGTTATTTTTTAAAGGTAATGACAAAAGTTACAACGGAGCGTTGCCGCCCATTATGTTTAGGAAGAAAAGTTCTTTCACGCCTGCAATGCCCCCTGTTGTAGACTGTTTTATAAGATTGTGCGAAAAAGACTTTTATATTCATTATTCTGCCAATGTTAAAAAGAAAAAAATTTACAATTTGACTAATGCTGAGTTTGTTTCACTAGCAACTTTAAGGGCAAATAATAACATAGTAGTGAAAGCTGCTGACAAGGGGGGGGTAGTTTTATTTGATACCAGTGACTACATTAAAGCTATGGATTTATTGCTGGAAGATAGAAACACTTACAAACCAATAAGTATAGATGATGTGAATAGCATTGTTACTAACATACATGATAGACTATATGACTTATTGATGTGTATGCAAATCAGCTATGAGATGTATGAGTTTTTGTTTATTGAAAATCCCCTTGTTCCTTGTTTAAAGGGACTACCTAAACTTCACAAGAATATACATCCTGTCCCCATGCGTCCCATCGTATCTGGCAAGGGATGGTCCACGTCTACTATTTCAATTTTTATTGAAAAGATTTTGAGACCAGTAGTTGATAGCATAACTTTTATTCTTAAGGACACCTACCAATTACTCAATGATATAGAATTGTTACAACAGGATTGGGTAGGCACAGATGATACCCTATTAATCTCATTAGATGTCAAAAACCTCTTCACCTGTATACCCAATGAGTATGGTATACAGGCTGTTAGAGAAATAATGGCTCATGAAACTACCTTTACAACTAATAGGCAAACCCTTATATGCCAACTACTAGATCTAGTTTTGTACAACAATGTCTTTTTATTTAACAAAAAATATTTTCTTCAAACATGGGGTGTCGCCATGGGCACCCCATGTGCCAATACGTATGCAAATTTGGTGATGCATTTTTGGGAACAACAATACATGTTTAATAATGCTTGGGCACATAGAATCAAGTTCTATAGAAGGTTTGTTGATGACGTGGTAATAATATGGGAAGGGACCTTTACTTTATTCCAGGAATTGCTAATTTATCTTGAGTCTACTACAGACTTCCTGAGATTTACAGCAGAACATTCCAATGTTGCTATAAACTTTTTGGATGTTACTCTTACGTTTGATGTTAACAAAAGATTGGTCTCATCACTTTACAGAAAGCAGTGCTGGAAGAACAATATATTAAGCTATAATAGCATGCATCCTAGGTTTGTTTTTTCAGGAATTGTCAAGAGTCAGTTTGTTCGTCTATCTAGGTTATGCAAAAATAATGATGTGTTAATTAAAGAAGCTGATCATCTAGAGGCTTTATTTCTAGATAGAGGTTATGATGCCAACCTAGTTCGATCCATTAAGAATAAAACTTTAGGTATAGAAACAAGTTTGGATATTGTTGGCACATCTAGCAGTTTTATACATAACATGTGGGCATTACCCAAAGACAATAAACTAAGTTATGTAACAAAATACACAAATGATATTACAGATTTAAAGAAAATAATCACCAAACATTGGAATGTACTAATTAGTGATGACTACGTTAAAAATTTGGTGGGCACTAAACCTCATTTCTTGTTTAAGAACTGTGACAATCTTAAACTAATTTTTAATTTCAATGACAATAAGACTAACCACACTTTAAATTTATTTTCAGATAATAAAGGGACATACCCATGTATGAAATGCAACATGTGTAAATATATTACACATACACAAGTTTTTAATTTTCCATCTGGTTTTCTTAGGTTTGTTCCTAAGATTTTTGCTGATTGTAATACGATGAACTTAATATACTTGGCTACTTGTGACTTTTGTGATGCATTCTACGTTGGTTTAACCAAAAGGAAACTTAAAGAGAGAATATACAACCATGTCTATGACATTAGAAAAAAGAATGATCAAAATGCACTTGCCAGACACATTAACATTCACCCAGAACACAACTTTAGTTTCAGAGTATTACAAGTTATTACACCCAACATAAGACAAGGAGATAACATGAACTCTTTAGCGAGGTTGGAATTAAGTTGGATTTTTAGAACCAGGGCCCATATACCACCTGGCCTAAACCTCTATATCTCCTTGAAACCAGTACTAGAGGCTATTTAGCTACACAATTCATCTAATTAGGAACGTTGTTTTAAGGCTGCCATCCGTTTTACTGATTAGTATAGATTATTATATTCTACATTATCTAGATGGCTTTGTTTATATACTCCTTGTCATTTTGATGCACATCTATTGCCATGTCACACTTCCATTCCATACCCAAGCTAGGGGGTTATGATACATTCCATACTCATTGACATGGAATATATTAGTTTTATGTTTTATATTTCATGTTTTATATTTATGCTCACTCATTTTTGGAAGGTGTTTCTTCATTCCATTTATTAATTTTGTTTAGATCACTGTACATGGTTTTATATGTAGAACCTACCTACTAATTTTGTTTAGATCAATACACATGGTTTTATATGTAGAATCCTTCATTTTACATTATTTATAATAAGGTACAGCATATTTGACCATTTTAATGTTCTTACAGATTGTATTTAATTCAATACTTCCATGCATTCTACACATTTTTGTACATTTTTATATACATTAAATGTGCACTTATATCCATTCATTAAGGACATGAACAACATATATTAGTTTACACATTGTTGCATATTATACATTCTATATTTCTTTTCTGGATGGGTGTCATGTACAAACTATTATGAATTTTTATATATTTATATGCTATTCAGCCATATAATATTTATATAATTTTAAATGTGTCATGAAATGTTATCTGAATGTATTATTCAATACAGTTTGTTTTATATATGAGTTTTTAAGCAGAATGTTTCAAGCACAGTTGCACTAGCACTTTAAATGAATTTTCAAAGACTGTTTGACAGCTGATTAACCATCTAGATATATTATTATTTAATTGATTAATTATATCAGCTGATACTTACATCTTTGTATATAAGCCTTAGAACAATTCATTGTGTTAGATCTGATGAAGCGTGCAGTCCAGCACGCGAAAGCACTTATCTTTTTACCTTTAATAAACCTGTGTTTTATCGAGAATTTGGTGTGTTTCGTGGAAGACTCTACAAGTTATATTTCTACATTTTACTCTGCACCTACAAGAATGCATGGATCATGCTATCCCAAGCAAAACCAAGACTCACTCCTCCAAGAAAAGGAAACCAGTCTGGTGGACCCCTGCCATAAATAAGTCATACAATAGAAGGAGGAAACTAGTACAGAAAAGAGTAAAATCCCAAGAAGGGAAGACATCCCTGATCTGTATCAGCAAGAAACTACGATCTCTCATAAAATCATCCAAGGCGAGCTTCGAAAGAAAAATTGCCAAGGACTCCAAAGATAACCACAAGACATTCTTTAGCTATGTCAAGAATCTAAGTGGCAATGCTCAGATCTGCTCGGAGTTAGTGCAGAATAGCACAAAATACACTGAACCAACCGATATTGCCAACATCCTGGCAGACAGGTTCAGTGCAATCTTCAACTCCCTCTCATCCCCAAAAGGGCCCATAACCATACAAGAAGAATATAGAGCTGCTGAAATCACAGACACTCAGGTTAAAACAGCCCTCTCCAAAGCCAAAAACACAGCATCAATGGGACTGGACGGTGTCCCAGGCTGTATCCTACACGAGCTGAAAGACAAACTAACCCCTCACCTAAACACACTGTTCAAACTCAGCCTCTCCACAGACTACATACCCATAGAGTGGTGCACAGCAACGGTTATTCCGCTCCACAAAGGTGGAGCCACAACAGACTTCGGGAATTATCACCCTATAAGCCTGACTAGCTTGGTCTGCAAGGCTATGGAGTGCATCATCATGGAACTCATTAACAGAGACATTGGGAAACTCCAAACACTGGACCCTACCCAGTTCGGCTTTGTTAAGGGCAGATCATGCCTCCTAAACCTGGTGGACTTCTTTTAGACAGTTACTAAGGCTATAGATGAGGGAAAGGTGGTACACACAGCCTACCTAGACCTCGCAAAGGCCTTCAACACCATTCCCTAGTCTGGTATTATAGACAAGCTCACCAGCCTGAACATAAACCCCTATGTCACAAGATGGCTTGTCAATTGGCTCATGGACACAACTCATAGGTTCATAGGTTCATAGGTTCATAGGTTTATTGGCCTTAGTTGATTTTATGAGTGCTCGTATTTTTTTACTAATAATGATCATATGGTGAATGTTGCGGGAGCTAGGTCTGACTCTAAACCAGTTACAAGTGTCATTCCCCAGGGCTCAGTCCTAGGACCCCTCCTGTTCGGCATATACTTCTCAGAGGTACAGGCAAGCACAGGAGGACTATGGCTGACCAAGTTCACAGACAACTGCAAACTAGGGGCTATAATTGACTCTTCGGCTGACACAGACATCCTCCAAAAGGGTCTTACTGAGATGGATACCTGGTGTCAAAATCATGGCCTCAAGCTAAATGCCAAGAAGTGCATAGTCATCCCCTTTGGAAAAAACAAAGTACCCACAAACTACCACATAGGTGGTAGTCCCCTAAATACAGAAAACGTAATAAGGGATCTGGGGACCCAAGTAGATAGTAATCTCTCCTTTGATAATCACAATGCCAAAGTGATTAGAAAATCCTTCTATGTGGCCCACCCAATCACAAAAGGGTTTGCATCCAGATCAAAAGAAGTCATTGTGCCCCTCTACTGACTCATCAGACCCATCATAGAGTACAATGCCCCATTTGGGATGTACCTTACAAGACACCTGCAACAGCTGAAAAGATCACAGAAGTACCTCACCAAGAGGATCACTGGCCTCAAACAGATGCCCTATGCAGCTCGACTGAAGAAACTCCAGCTGTAATTGGTTGCATACCACCTACTCAGAGGTGATCTCTGCTTGACATGCAAAGCCATGTCCAACCCAGAATTGATGGACATGCTCCACCTAAAGAAAACCTTATCCCCTCGAGCCACATGCTCTAGGGATCTAAACCTCACCACAACAATAAATAGGACATGCTGGAGGGATAGATTCCTGACCCAGAGACTTCCCATGCTTTGGAACAAGATTCCAATCTACATTAGGCAGAGTTCCTCGCTATCACTCTTCAAAAGAAACCTTGACGAGTGGATGGGAAACCGAAAGTTTACCCCGGGGATCACTTCATTGGCTCTGCTGGATAGAGACACAGGGAACTAATCTAAGGGGGTGGTGAAAGCCAACACATTCTGGCTAGGCTTATAAATGCCTTCGGGCAGATAGCCTAGTACCTACCTATGAACCTAGATATATATATATATATATATATATATATATATATATATATATATATATATATATATATATATATATATATATATATAAAATGGTGAACAGATAACAACCAAACTGGTTTTGCCCCCTGGCATCATCAGTGGAGTAAAGCATCCTTGCATTATTTCCATTTAAATAGCTCAAAATTTAAAGTTATACATTCCAATTAAATACATATCAAAGTGTGACCACAAAATACCCTTCTCATTATTACCTATTTCATACATACAGACATAGCTCTATATTTCAAATACATACACTAATATATGTATATTCATAACGGACATATTCCAAGATATACATAAATAATACACTAATACATATGTATATTATATTAAAAGGCATACACAAATACCCATGGCTAAGCAAATATTATACCAACATAACATCTATTAACATTCAAAATAGTGCCTAAAGAGCTCTAATAAAACATTATATACACACAATAAATATATGTGTGTATACATAAACCACATACCAAAAATATTTTATGATTACTAACGCACATCCCCATCCAAATGCACATATTGATCAAATAACACTACAATAGATGGACTTCACAAATACTCATTTAAGCCAGGCCTATACATAGCACCTAAATTAACTATCCATAGCCTTTCTTTCCTATCCAAAATCCTATGCTTATCCACATCGGACAAATTTCTACCCAAAACCAAATCTATCCCAACAAATACAAAATGTGCTGAAGTGTGTTCCATCTTATGTTTAAAAAGAGCATTTCTTGATCTTTTACAGTTAATATCACTAAGATGCACTGCTATTCGATTTTTAATGGGTCTGGATGTCTGGCCAACGTAAAAAAACCCACACTGGCAGATGGCTATGTATATTACCCATTTGGGTATTAAGGGAATTGGTGGGAATGCAGAGAGGAGACCCAGAGGCCAAGCGTGTATGAGTGTGTCCCTTGGAGCTTCTCCCAGATGGGGAATCAGGGCAAAGTAGCTTCTGCATTTCGTGTTCATGTGGCTGGCAAAAAGGTCGCAGCAAGGCTGGTCCCACCTGTGGAAAATTCTCTCTGCTATTTGTTTTTTGAGGGACCACTCATGAGGCAATAGAATTGCTCTGCTCAGTTTGTCTGCTATCACATTGGATTTCCCGGGGATGTGTGCTGCTAACACAAAGCGCTGGGTGGATGTAGCCCACTGCCATACTCTTAGGGACTCGCAACAAAGGGGGGTAGGACCTGGTTCCTCCTTGTTTCTTCAAGTACCAGACCACTGACATGTTATCCATCTGAATCGCAATTGTTCCTAGAGGAAGAGAATCCTGGAAGTACTGCAATGTTAAAAGTACTGCTCTCATCTCCAGAACATTGATATGCAGATGTGTCTCCTGTTTGGTCCTTGTCCCTTGGGCTGTTCTTCCCCGAAAATGCCCCCCCCACCCTATCAGGGAAGTGTCCGTGGTCACTGAGGCCGCTGGTGGGGGTAGAGCAAAAGGACAACCTATCGTAACATGAAGAGAGGTCAGCCACCACTGAAGATCCTTTTTACACGTGTTTGTGATTATTATTAGATGAGACATTGGGAGCTCTTGGTAAGACCACTGAGTGAATAACAGCCATTGCAGAATCCGCATGTGCATGTGATCCAATGGTAAGGCTAATATTGCAGCTGCCATCATGCCCAACAATTTTAGTACTTCTGATGCTGGAGCTTTGTCTTTGGATATGATATTGTGGACCTGCTGATGGAGTAATAAGACTCTTTCTGCTGGAAGTTTCAAAGTAGTGGTGGTGGTGTACAATTCTGCTCCGATAAAAACGGTATGTTGCGATGGCGACAAGGCAGATTTTTCTGAGTTTATTGTAATGCCCAGTTGACTGCAGAGAGTAAGAGTGGTGTCCCTGGCTTGTATTACCTGATGCCTGGTGGTGGCGGTGATGAGCCAATCATCTAGGTACAGAAACATCTGGAATCCTAAATGTCTCAGGTGAGCTGTGACCACTGCCATACATTTGGTGAACACTCTGGGGGCTGTAGTGAGACCAAAGGGCAGGGCTCGAAACTTGTAATGATTGGCTCCCAGACAGAAGCGCAGATGATCCCTGGATGGTCTGGCCATTTTTATGTGGTAGTACGCATCCTGGAGATCTATCGAGCACATCCAATTGTCTTTCCCTAAAAAGGGAAGTATTGACTGAAGCTTGATCATCCAGAACTTCTCTTTCTTGACAGATCTGTTTAGTCTGCTGAGGTCCAAAATAAGTCTCCAGTCCCCTGTCTTTTTTGGAACTAAAAAGAATCTTGAGTAAGTTCCGGATCCTATGTGGTCTGCTGGGACTGGTTAGATTACTCTTTTTCTTAGTAATGTCTGGACCCCTATTGTTGCTTGTTCCCTGTAACTGGGTGGAACATCCAGGATGTTTGCTGTCAATGGAGGGTGTGGCGAAAGTAATGAAATATCCTCTGGAAATAATACTTTGTACTCAGTTGTTGTTTGTTATTTTGAGCCAGGTGTCTGGATACAAAGATAGGTGATCCCTGACTGCCTCCAGAGTAGGACAGTCAGGCCTCCTTTCAGGAGCACAGGTAGGGCTTCCCAAAGAACTGATCTCTGTCCCCCTGATTTTGCAGACCCCCTCTGCTGCGAGGGCGGCATCTTCCATTATTGCCCCTCATCTGCCTCTGAAGGGGGGGGGGTCCACCACGTGTGTCCTGAAAGGCTCTTTGGGCTTTTCAGAACCACATCTTTCCTTCCCTTTGACCCTTGGAGTAGGGTCTGGTAGGAGTGGAAAAACAGACTTCAATGGCAGACAGACTCTTTCCTTCCTGTTCACAACTGGTTAAGGTTTCCTTAACTTTGGGCCCGAAAAGGGACAAGCCATCAAAAGGGGTGTTGACAAAGGATGACTTAAAGGGCTCTGTGAAGGAACACAAGTGCATCCAGGAGTGTCTCCTAAAAGCAATTCCTGTACCTGCTGCCCTACTCGTTCCAACAGCTGCATATGAAATGAGGCACATGGACAAGTTGACTATGGAATTGAGGGTAGCAAACTGGGAGGCAACTTTATCTGAAGCTCCTGCAGCTACTGTACCCTGAAGAGTATCTCTAAGCTCTCTTAGGAGATCTCTTTGCAGTCTCGTAAAATGGGTGAGATAGTTCAGTGAACGCAGTGCAAAAGTCGCTGAACTGTACGTGCACTTCCTGTATCTATCCATGATCCTAGAATCTCTGTTAGGAGGACGGACAGAGGAAGAAGTTTCTGAAATCTACTTTTTGGTGGCTGCCGCCACCACCATGACATCAGCTGGCACTCCCTTGGTAAGAAAGGACTTTTCCTGGGGGGCAGAAATAACTTTATTATGCCTCCTAGTGACAGACTCCATGGTGCCCGTAGACTCCCATGCCCTTCGTGAGACCAGCTCTATGAGCTCACCAAAGGGCGGAGACACCCAAGAGGTGGAGGGTTGAGACCCGAAAGCCTTCAGGAGAACCGACTCGTCTTCAGTAAGGTTGGTGGACTGCCAGTCACCCCTCTGCCTAAGGATTTCTAGTATTTCAGCAAATGAGATATTCTCAGAGGGGGACCGTGGGGACCCTTCTGATTCATCCAATTTGGTATTGGATGTGAGAGACTCCTGTGGGAAGTCTAAGTGCTTCCTCTTACAGATTCTTTTCCTGGGAACCTCATCAGTGGGAATTTCTGGTGAGGTCTCAGAAGAGCAGGGGCCACCCAATGGGGCTTCCTGAGGCTCTGGGTCTCTACGCTTAGGAAGGATCTGTGAAGCAGAAGCTGACACAGACACTTTTGAGGAGGAGGAGGTAGTCGGACCTGAAAATGCAGATGTCTTGGGAGATATAACTCTTCTCATGGCTTTGAAGGAACCTCTGCTCCGATGAGAAGGGACCACTGGATCCAAAGAAACCATCAATTCCCCGGCACTGGGACAGTGGGCTCTGAACCAGAGGTAGAAGCCAAGGTCATCTGAGCCAAAGCCCCAAGAGGCAAAGTCGGAACCAACAAGTCAGTCCGACTATCCTCCCCGGACCCGACCTGCGAGTGTCGGCTCCTAGACTCCTCGATCAGCACTGAGGAAGTCTGAGTAAACAGAACCGATAATACTGGAACAGGCATCGGTTCCAAAGGCTCAACGATCATCAGGTATGACTCCTCCAGCTCCGAAGGACCTGTATGGCTCAGAGGAGGAAAAGAAGTCAATGGCAAAACAGATTTAGTGTCCAAAACCACCTGGGTCAGAGCCGACAAAAATTTAGCGAATGCTGGTGCCTGTAGCAACCTCTGCACCAAATGATCCACATCCAAATTAGACAGGCTAATCGAGGACTGAGATGAATGGATGGATGGAGGTACTGACTGTAGAACAGTAGATTTAAGGACTTCAGAAACTGGTTACAGGACTGGGGACTGGCTCTGAAAAGACAAGACACTCAGCTCTGAGGGCTGTGGAGCCGACGTCGACTCTTTTTTAGATTTTTTTATTTCCGAAGAAGCGGAAGCCTTGGAAGACTTTGAAGACTTGCTAGATGAACCCTGGTCGCACAAAGCTTCCTGAAACAATGGTTTAAGAAGTCCTCCATCAATAAGTTTTCTTTTTAGCTCTTGAAGGACTCTGGATGAAAAAAAATGGCAAATGGAGCAGCTTTCCTGTAAGTGCAGGGCTCCAAGGCAATACACACAATTCACATGACTATCCATGACAGACATTTTCTGTCCACATTTTGGACACTTTTTAAATCCTGACTTAGGATGCTTATCCTTGTCCTGATCAGCCATACTCAGAAATATAGTATACAAACAACTATGTACTGTACTATAATGAGACACACACACACACACACACACTCAATAACTACTTATTTAACTATCTATATAATGATTTTAAAGCACACCAAAGGGAAAGGGAATCTTAAAGGCCTATAGAAAAAAAGAGGCCAAAAAGAAGAAATATGTCACTAATGAGCTACAAAGGCTAACTGCGGTGGTGGTGCTGGGGTAGCATTGTCGCCTCACAGTAAGACGTTGTCCTGTTCAATTCTCAGCTAGAGCGTCTTCTGTGTGGAGACATGCATGAATGGGCGTACCTTCATTGAAGGTTGTGCGTCAGGGCCGGCAACTCGGCACGTAAAAATCTACTGCCAATCATTAGTGGACCGGAGTTCTGCTGTGGCGAACCCTAACCGGGAAATCCTGAAAGACACAAACAAACTACGAAAGATTATCAAAACTAGTTAAAATATCTTTAGAACAAATTTTTTTTAACAAGAATTTTCCTAAATAGTTTTAGAAAAAGAATCATACTGGCCCGAGCTGTGCAAGGAACCTCCGATCTATTGCAAACTAGATCTGAGGTAAATTTAGGTGCATCATGGGATAGAGACTTGGCCTCGAGCTGTCTGTAAACCTCGAGCTTTTTGCAGTAGGCCGACTTGGCGCCGACGATCGGCTCTGAACCCATCTGTAAGAATGAATAGCGAGATAGAACAACTTCACATATAATGTTTTATTAGAGCACTTTAGACACTATTTTGAATGTTAATAGATGTTATGCTGGTATAATATTTGCTTGGCCATGGGTATTTGTGTATGCCTTTTAATATAATATACATATGTATTAGTGTATTATTTATGTATATCTTGGAATATGTCCGTTATGAATGTACATATATTATTGTATGTATTTGAAATATAGATATATATGTCTGTATGTATGAAATAGATAATAATGAGAAGTGTATTTTATGTTCACAATTTGATTTGTGGTTAATTGCAATGTATAACTTTAAATTTTGAGCTATTTAAATGGGACTAATGTAAGGATGCTTTACTACACTGATGACGCCAGGGGGCGAAACCGGTTTGGTTGTTATCTGTTCACCATTTGTGTTGTAACCTGCCATGGTTTATGGAAGAATCCTGCATTAATAAATATAAATAAAGCTATTTAGCTTGATTTTTTTGCCTAGACACTTTACTTAAGGCCAACGGAGGATTTATATTTTTATGCTAGACTTAGCTGTGGATTTTGTATTTGGTTTGGTCCTTGCATTGAGCATGTTTGCATACACCAGTCCATACCACAAGTCATTCACTGAATTGTACCAAACCCACTAAAATATGTCATTTTACAATAATGTCTGGATTTCCCAGCTCTACCTCAGTATCAACAACCATTACTAACACTTGGCTGTAACACCCAAAAGTTGCAGCTCCTTAAATAAGGGCACATGCTTGTAGCACTTCTGTCTTGTTTGGAACCACAACAAAGAAAATTATCCATTGTCATCTCTATCTTTCCTTTCTTCTCTCCCACTGCAGATCTACTACCCCACGTCTTCCTTTACCTATATTTACTTTCTGAAGCTATAGATACATTATTGTTACATTTACATGTTTGCAGTTAGCTTCATATTGATATACTATTTTTTTACATTATTTTCTAGGGGCATTCAACAAATTGTATAACACAGTCTTTTCTTAGCATTTTGGATCAATTTTCATTATAAAAATAAATATTAGCCTCACTTCATGAACTATACCACCATCATTGCACAATTTGAGACCCATATGCTTGATTAGGTGGTAGCTCAAGCAGATGTAAATCATTCTAGTAGTTTGATAAATTGACTGAGACACCACCATAAAACCACATAACCCTGTCATTTCACTGCCCTCATAGTCAGTACTACACTATTACTGGAAGCCTTAAACTCTCACTATCAACTTTCTGTACAAATCCAATACACACCCAATCACTGAAATGTTCCTCCATTCACAACTTACCCTGTTCTACCACCTTCTTCTTCGTTTCTCTTCCCCTCCCTCACCCTCTATAGCCAATACCAAACATCTTTCTAAAACACTTACCAAACCAGTCACCACATCACCATTTATTACCCCTACTTCCATAACTTCCACACCAACAAATCCCCACCACAACCCCTCAGTTATCAGATCAAACCCACTCCCCAGCTCCTTACTGTCAGGAACAGTCTTCCATATGATTATTACGACTCAGGAACATTTTTTCTGTCCGTCTAAAACCACCAAAAACTTCTTTCAGAGTATCTTCCATAATCTTCATACTCACTCTAAAGAAATACTCTAACAGTGAACCCAACTCAGGCTCAACAACTCCCTTTCCTCAACATCAGAACTGCTCCCTTCTTAACTGACCTGTGCCCTCCTCACTGCATACAGCATCAGAAACAAGCTAGACTACATAACTGCTTTAATTTCCCTGCACAATCCAGACATTCTAGCAGGCATGGAATCCTGGGTCAAACAAGACTTCCCCAGCTTCCAACACTTTCTCATCTCCTGTATGTATGTCAGTGATGCCAGACCAAGTAAACTATTTGGTGGAGGCTGTCTAATTATGAACAAAAATAGCCTAAACCCAAAACAAGTCATTGCCCAAGGAAACTCCTCAGACTCCTGTCCTAACTGCATTCTCCTAAAATTTCTAACTCACAAAGGCGAACCATTACTGATCACAACAGCCAATCTACCACCCCTTCTTCCCTAAATACATTCAAATCACTCATGATTAACATCCTTAATCGCTGTCCCAGAAATAATAACATCCAACATGGGTACTTTCCTAGCAGACCTGTCTCCTTCAATGCATAAAAGAACCAACAAGACCTAATCACAGGTCCTCCAAACATTTCACACATGACCTGACTATTACAAGCATGCCAAACTGCATCTCCAACATAAACATTCTGTCACCATCACTGAACAACCACTGCCAAAACACTTTTATAACTGACAACCATTGTATAAAACTACCACCAATACTAAAATTATTCAGAAACCAGAGTACTACTAATATTGACAAACTCAGAACATTTTTACACTCTACACCTGAAACCATGTACTCTCCTTATGTGACCCTAATACAGCAGCTGTAAGTTTAACCAACTTTCTATTCCAGCTGCAAGGCATTCTTCCCACTTACCCACAGGCTTTATAAATCCATCAAAACTGAATGGCTATCCATCAAATTCAAATATGTCTTAACTCTAAGGGGTGAAGCACGGCAAAAATGGAAACATCCACCCCCCCAACTGACAAGTGCACCTCCTTTATAATCCTACATAACTTAACCAAAAATTTTGTCAGAAGGCACAACAGAAATCTCCAAACAAAGAAACAAATTACTCTCTTACAACCCCACAAATACTTTTGGAAAGAGGTTAACTTTCTTATAGGAATAAAATCCTCATGATACCCTGTATACAAACACCATTCGATGTGGTACAACAAAATGTTCTCTAGAAGATTTCCTTAAAGAATTTAGCAATCTCTTATCAATAAACTCCACACCTCTCACAGATCATGCATTGCCCATTCACCACCATCCATCCCAATCTTCCATTTCAGATGCATACATCCTAAAGAAGTCTCTATTCTACTTGAAAATATTTCCACTGACACCACATCTGCATTTGACAACATAAATCCCTACTTCATATATCACTGCAGAGATCATCTATGTCTTCCTCTCACCCACATATATAATCTATGTCTAGCATAAAACATCATGCCACAGATTTGGAAAACTGCTCTAATTAAATCCTTCCCCAACAGCAAACAACTCAAAATATACCTCTTACTTCCATCCAATATGCGCCATCCGAATTCTGGGCAAACGTCTAGAAAAGGTAGTTGACACCTACCTCTCTCTATATATCCAGCAGTACCACCTGCTGTCCTCCAAACAGCATGCATTCTGGCCTAGACAAAGTACTATGACAGCACTTTGTTCCCTAACTGATGAAATCCTGCAAAACTCTGATAGGGAGGGCACTATTTACAGACTTGACAAAAAGCATTTGACCTCACTGACCACCATCTTCTCCAAAACAGACTAATTAAAATCGGTATCATTCCAGACTCAGCTACTTGGTTTAAGAACTTCATCACTGAGAGACACTTCACAGTTTAACTTGAGTCCTCCAAATCAGAATCTGCACCTATTACCAAAGATGTACCACATGGATCCATTCTTGCCCCCCCCATATTCATTAATAAATGTCCTTAGGACTTCCACAATGTCTCGCTTATCATATATGCTGTTGACATGGTCATTTACTGATCAAGTCACTTTCACACCAACATTCAATGCCAATTCCATTCAGACTTACATGAGCTCCACCAATGGCTTATAAAAAATAAACTACTACTTTTTTAACTCTTTATTTAGTTTTAACAAGTCCATCAACATTCAAAACAGTGTATAACAAGATAAACAATAACTATTTACAAAAGTCCATAACAAGACTATTTATATATTCTTAACCATTAGTACTTTTCCAGTAAATCATTGAGCTTTGCCAAGATATGTACTGATGAGTTATGTTTAAAGTTCTCATTCTTATAGTTGACAACTCATTCTTACAGACAGTCTTAGCTAGGCACACAAATTCACCAAATGCTAATTCAGTTTCACATTTCTAGTTTTTTGTTATAACCTTTCTTGCAATGGCAAGTATTACCCAAAGAAGAGGTATTTGAGAAATATGTATAGCTGCTGGAATTGGGGCATTAAAAAGTATCAAGGAGTCAGTAATAATGTAATTTTCTGACCACAAAACCTGAGAAAAGTTTCTAAAATCACTGCAAAAGGATATCACCAACTTACAATCTATTATGTAACCAATCAGCATTAAGAACTTAATTACATTTCCAGCATTTAATTTTTCCTTTTTTATATATGTGGGTAATTTCATGAGGTTTAAGGCAGACATGGACAGGTTTTCCAATGTAGTGAGGATGTAGACATTCCTGCAGATTTTAAGAACAACTTTTTAATTAGTTCTGTAAATGGTTCATTGTTAATTTTTGTTGAGAAGTTCCAGATTGCCATATCTGTGGTAACAAACTCAGTTCTAATAATCTTGAATATAATTGATAAATATGACTTTCCCTTGGCTGGCCCACTATTAACATCAGGGAATAGAGCCAAGATTTTTGGAACAGGTTTAGTTTGAAGATCTAGTGATATTTTGATTTTATCTTGAATATATTCTTTACAGGTATGTATATCTAAACAGCCTCCTTGCTTTGTGTTATATCTTGCTATTAAATATCCGACAGGATGAATTTTGTTTCCATTAAGAAACTGATGCCAAAATATTAGGTTACTATTCTTGAGAGCTGTCACTGTGTTTGTATTAAAAGATACTAAGCATCCATTAGTGAATGCAAAAGGGAATAATAGGATTAGTAATTCATTAATTAAGCAATTTGAATTCATAAACCTTTTAAAGATTGAAAGGATTTGGTTAATAAAAGGCATAAAAGAAAATGTGTGCCTTTCATTCAGAACAAAATTTTGTAGAGCCCAGTAGAATATATTGATGCCCAGTTTCATATAAGAATATATGATAAGTTTGTTGCTGTCTATTAATATTTTCTCATGTAAAGATTTCCAATTCCAACAACAGATGTATGAAGAATCTAACCACAATAATATTATTTTAATAATTATAGCATTAATGTATAGGTCAATGTTTGGAAGCCCAATGTCACCTTCCTCCCAGCTTTTGACATGCCAGTATAAAGATATCTGATTTTTTTAAGGTACCATAATAATATAAGGTAGAATTTTATTTTTCTTATAATTTTTTAGAGGGAGGGATTAATGATTGACTATAGTATAAGATCTATCTTCCATTATAAAGATTAATTTATTCCAATTGTCTGTTAACTTTATGATTTCATCCATTAAGTTTTTATAGTTTATAAATATGGAATCTTTGTTCTTAGACACATTATTGATACCAAAATATTTAATTTGTGAATTTTCCCAGTTAAATTTTTTATGTGATTTTAAAAAAAGTTATTTTTTTGTTTCTAAGCATTGTTTTAGCTTTATTATGATTAAATTTGAAACCCGAAACCTATTCAAATTAATCCAAGGCTTTCTGTATATGATCTAACAAATGTTCTGTGTCACTACATGTCAACAGTATGTCATCAATAAAAAGCTGGATTTTTAATGAATAGTCTTCATTCATTTTGAAGCCTTTAATAGTTATGTTAGATCATATATCGTTAGCTAGTGGTTCTATAGTTAGAGCAATTAATAAAGGGGAAAGAGGGCATCTTTGTTTCATACCTTTTGCTTATTAAAGGGTCTAGATAGAAAGGAACCTATCCTGACAAAAATACTAAATTGCTATAAAGTGTTTACATTATTGTTGTAAAACTAGAGGAAAAGTTATATTCATTTAATATTTTAAACAAATAAGGCTAGTTCACTGAATTGAAAGCTTTATCAATATCAAGACTTATTACTGATAGTTCTTTTTTATTTTTATTTGCTACATCAATTAATGAAAAAATAACTCTTTAAACTATTGTCTTGTACTCTTCTGTTTAATATAAAGCCAGCTTGATCTTCATTTATTAATCACAGGAGTATATGGTTTAGCATTTTTAGTATAGATATAAACATTTTTTAGTCTACATTCAAAAGTGAGATAGGGTGATAACAAGTACACAATACAGGATCTTTATCTGACTTTAAAATAGGTGCAATTATAGAGTAACTCTAAGAAGGGGGAATATTAGCAGAGCTTTTGACTTCTTCAAAGATGTTCAGTAAGATTTTTAAAATATTGTCAGGTAGCAGTTTATATAATACTGGGATGATACCATCTTATCCTGGAGGCTTGTTGGTTTTGAAACTTTTAATTTGGTCTTTGAATTCTCTAAAGGAAAAAGACTTAACCATTTTGCTTTTCTGTCCATTAGTTAATTTATGATGTATATTTTCCTTTAAAAACTATAAATTAGCTTATTATTAAGTTTGTCTCCGCTTTATTTTTTCATAATATTTACTAAAACACTGTAATATTTTGTTTAGATAGATCCATTATTTTGATTGTTTTTCCCCTCTTTATATACAATCTCTTTAATGTGATTTATTTTGTTCATATTTTTTGATTTAATGGCTATTTTATGATGATTCTTTGGATTTACTAAATAAGACTGTAGTTTATTTTTTCCAGATTGTTTGAGATCTTATGTTAAAGCATTTCCTGGTATTCCTGATTCATCTTTTTTAACTCCATATTTGCAGCTTTGTCATTGGCTTTAAGTTTAACTTTATCTAGATTAGATTGCAGAGCATTCAAATCCTTGTCCCATTCTTTCCTTTTACATATATACCTGTGTTACCAAATAAATAGGCTTTTGGAGTGTCCCATAATATAGCACATGCCACCTCCCCATTGTTATTAAATTCCATGAATTGAATAATTTCTCTCAAAAAGCAATCATTAAAACTTTTTTATTTTAATTATGCATGCAGATAACCTTTGACAATAAATTAAGATACTTGAGTTAAAGGTTAGAGTGAATGTGATAGCATTATGATCAGACAAAGGGCATGAGACTATTAATGCATCTTCTGTTTTTGAATAAAGATCACTTGATACAAAAACTTTATCAATATTGGTTTGTATTCCATATTTGAAGGAATACTGTATATTAAGAGCTCTGTAGTTTCAAGTCTAAAATATTCATTATATTCATTAAACCTGTATAATGACATATGTTTTGCTGCAGAAGACAGTCTGACTCTTTTCTCATTAGTGGTGTCTTTATTTGATAAAATACAAGTAAAGCCTCTGGCTATCACCACATTTCCTTTTGAATATAATGTCATAATATCTAGATGCTTCTTGGCTGTTTTAGATCCTATCCAGGAATCCAGTAAGTACTTCTATTACCACCAATCCCAGCATACCATTCTTGTCAGAAAAAGTGTCAACTACTTTAGGTAAACCTATTGTTTTCTTAGAAAGGATAAGAATACCTCTTCTTTTTGAACTAAAATAAGAACTTACTAGAATTAAGTAGTTCTTTATTTGCAACCTTCCGAAATCTTCAGTCAAAACGTGTTTCTTGCAAAAAGACAATATCTGCTTTATATCGTGTTAAATACTTACTTTAACAGTTTCTTTTTAAAGGGTTATTCAACCCATTAACATTTAGAGAAAGACATTTATATTTTGGCATTTCTGAGAACAAATGGTTTCAAAACTAATGAACAATGATTTAGTACAATGAATACAGATCTAACATATGTACAATTTATTACTTACAAACATTCTAAAAATAGTATTAAAAATATAAGTTAAAAACATTTTATCCTCTAACATGGAATAAAAATGTCCTAGTTTGATGAAAATGTCATACAAACCACATACTAAGAACCCCATAGCTCTACCAAATCACAAATCTTTGCTACTGCTTATGTAGATATAACAAAACAACATGAATAAAATAGAATACACTCTAACTATATAAGTTGTGCTTCTAACACACATAACAGAGAACAAAACAATTATTTTAATCTTATAAAATCACATATGAGATAGGAAGCCACTTTACTTACATCAGCTGTCTTATTTTTTTGTAAGTGTGCTCATATTACTTATTAATGTGTTATTCATTATTTTCTTAAAGCACAAGTCCCCTAATCATAGGTTCATAGGTTTATACTAGGCTATCTGCCCTAAGGCATTTATAAGCCTAGCCCAAATTATTATGTTTATTGGGGCCTTATATGTGAAAAAATGAAAAAATACTGTGCCCTGTCTGTCCAGCAGCCAGCAGTGATTCAGAGATGATTCCTGGGGTCCCCCTATAATGATCTCCATCCACGGGTTCAGATTTTCCTTGCAGATGGAGTCAGGTCTGGCGCCTCTTTTGGACCGGGATTTATTTCCTACATAGTGATAAATCTATCCCTCCAGCACGTCCTATTTATATCCGTCCTATCCGTATCCGTGGCTCTGTGGAGCAGTCGCTGGTTCTAGTGGTTTTGTGGATTTGCTTTTTTTTAAGTGGAATTCGTCCATTAATTCCGGGTTGGACATGGCCACTAGTATATGAGTTGTTTCCTCTAAGCATAGAGCTGGGAGTTTCTTCAATTGGAGATTTTACAATCTGGCAGGAGTCCCTTTATCCTTAGGAGAGGAATCCTTTCTCTTGGTGTGAACTGGGATGGGGGGTGAGATACATAGAATGGGGGTGGCACATCCCTATTGGTTGGATAATGGAGTCACATTGGTCTGATAAGTGAAGAGTACAGGAAGGAATGATGACCTATCAGGGTGGGTGGGTGGGAAATGTAGATGTGAGTTGGAAGCAATGTGAGTGTCAAATGTCTGGTTAGTCATGACTGTCAACCTGTCCCCAATAACCTCTTCACCTGGTGTTTAGTAGATCCCCTGTGTTACCCTTGCTTTAGCTTGGGTATCTTTGTGCCACAAGGGTATGGTTTTTATATTTTTTACATCCTACCCGTTTTTGGCTCTGTTTCCAGCTATCCTTTTCCTCGATAGTCTATCTGAGTCCGTGAGTCATGGTCCACACTTTCCACTATGGCTGCACGTTTGTGCCTGCTGCAGTTCCACTGTGCCAAAGTTCTCCCATGTTGGCCTGTACTCAAGAGAAGTAATGGCTAAATAATAGGGACCAAGGACATGACTGCTGGGAGTCATGGGGCAGGGACTTGACTCTAACACAGTCTGACACAGCCTTAACTGGTTTCTGTCTGTCCTTTGCTGTCTGGGTTCTGTATTGTGTGGTTTGTGATTTTACATAGTTTTACTTAAGCTGGTAGTTTTTGGTAAATTTTGGAACAAGGCAAGGCTTTTTGGCAAGGTGCGGGGTCAAGGTGAAAAAGGTTGCTTTCCTCAGTCAGTCAGCCCTGTCTTGACTGCCTTCCTCCTCAGAGTGACAAAGTCAAAATCAATGATTCCAGAAGCTGCAAAAAGTCTCTATCTTTGACTGCAAGTCCAGTCCCCTCAATCTCTTCCATTATGATGACACCTCTCCATTATGATATGGGTGCAGATCACCAGGGTCCGTTATGGGGAGCTAAAGACCAGGTGAGTTCCTTTGGCGAGTTAGACCAGGCCACACCTGCCGGACGTGAGTCTTGGTAAGGAGATCCTGGCTGGGCTGTCGCCTTATTTGGCTCTTGCCTTATATAATTTTTGGCAGCCTCGTATTTAAAGCCCGAGGTTAACCATTTAATTGATGCTTTGTTTTTCCATTAGAGCAGCTTGGACCATACCATCACATACACATGCTGTGTGTTTACGAGAGAGGGGTTGGGACACTATCTCATTTCCGGGGGGAGGTGAGGGGCTTCTGTCCCGTCCTGCCTGTATGTACAATTTCTGTGGGCAATGTCTGTGGTGTAGTTTGGTTTTGTCTGTTGCATAGCTGGGAGAGTTTCCACCAGTTCCTTAGGATCCCCGAAAGGCCTTTTTTATTCTCCAGGTTTCCCCATGGGGCAAATTTTGGCCTTTTGATTGCCCTTAGTTTATTGAGCAGGAGTGCTCGATTTATAATAATGACTCTTTGATTTCCTAGTTATGGTCCTAATCCTAATTCTAGGACTTATAAATATCTTATCCATAAAATAACAAATTACTATATACATGGTATACTACACTGACTATTGTAATTTATCACTGAACTGTTATCTAGGGTATGTGAGATAACCTTTTACTTAAGCAATCCTGTATATTGTGTATAAAGGCTTGCTGTTCATGTCAGTGTTATCAAGCATATCAATATAAAGTATCTGAAAGAAGTATTATCTTTACTACTGACAGTGTTAGCTGGGTATATCAGAATTATACCTGTGCTTACATCTAATAAATTCTAAGCAGCCATATTGCATATGTATGTTGTTAATAAGTTAAAATGTTGTTTATTTTTATGCAAGTTATACTACCAAGGAATTTCAGGTCTATGTGCGCACTCTCCCTTCAGCTCTACACTATTATACAAAACTGTACATTTTTTGCCACAGAGGTACGTGACTACATACATATATGTATCTGAACCTCACTTTCTCCATATAGTTGCAATCAAATGTGAGTATGCAAGCATAAACATACATACCCACATCTAGTAATCATCATGACATAATATAGGACAGGCTTCTGAGGTGTCTGCTATAAAGCTAGAATGTTGTTTACTTTAAAAAAACAAAACCTGTTAAATTTATGTTATTTTCATTCAAATAATGTACTAACAGTTTATACTTTGTTTAATGTCCTATCAAAAAGAAGCCATGCAGCAGTTTATTTTTTACAGCTGTTTTAAAACTCAGTAAAGTTGCTGTTTAAAATGAGGGTGGGGAAGCTCTATGTATTCAATACTTTAAACTTTTTCATAGGTTCATAGGTTCAGAGGTGTGTACTAGGCTATGGGCCCTGCAGCCTTTACAAACCTAGCCCATAGGATTACCCTGGCATCGTGCCACCCTACCTTAGTTCCCAGTGACTCTGTCGAGTAAAGCCACTGGAGTGATCCCTGGGGTGCATTTTCTGTTTCCCATCCACTCATCAAGATTTTTCTTGAAGAGGGCCAGTGAGGTGCTCTGCTTGACATGTATGGGAAGTCTATTCCATAGCATGGGCAGTCTCTGGGTTATGAACCTGTCCCTCCAGCATGTTCTTTTGATTGTGGTAATGAGGGTGAGGTTTCTGGAGCATGTGGTGTGGACGGATTGGGATTTCTTTAGATGTAGCATTTCTAACAGAGCTGGGTCAGACATGGCTTTGTAAGTCAAACAGAGATTGCCTCTAAGTAGGCGATATGAGACAGAGAATAGTTGGGAGTTTTTTGAGTCTGTCCATATAGGGCAAATGTTTAAGGCCTAGGATCTCCTTTGTGAAGCACTTTTGAGGCCTCTCCATTTGTTGCAGGTGTTTACTGAGATACATGCCAAATGGGGCATTGTACTCAATGACTGGCCTAATGAAGAAAAAGTAGAGGGAGACAATGACCTCTTTCTACCTGGATGCAAAACCGTTAGTAATGGGTTGTGTCACATAGAAGGACTTTCTGACCACAGTGGCAATGTGGTGGTCAAAAGAGAGGTTGCTGTTAACCTGTGTTCCCAGATCTCTCATAACGCCTTCTGTGTTCAGTGGACTACCATCGATTTGGTAATTCATGGGAACTGGGTTTTTCCCAAGGGAATGACGACACATTTTTTGGCACTGAGCTTAAGGCCATGATTCTGAAACCAGTCGCTGGTCTCAGTGAGGCCTTTCTGTAGGATGTCAACATTAGTTAGGGACTTAGGGAGTTAATAATAGCTCCCAACTTGCAATGGTCTCCAAACTTTGTCAGCCAGAGTCCCTTCGAGTTGGCCTGGACTTCAGAGAAGTAGATACCAAACAGGAGAGGACCCAGGACCGAACCCTATGGGACTCCACTTGTGACTGGTCGGCAGTCTGACTTGAAGTCAGCTACTTTCACACTGTGGGCTCTACTTGTGAGCCAGTTTACAACATATCTAGTGATATAGGGGTTGATGTCTAGCTTAGTGAGTTTTTCTATGATTCCTGAGTGGGGAAGGGTATCAAAGGCCTTGGCCAGATCAAGGTAGGCTGTATGCACCACCTTGCCTTCATCCACAGCTCTGTTGACTGACTCAAAGAAGTTGACCAAGTTGAACAGGCATGATCTACCCTTCATAAAACCAAACTAAAATGAATAAAACTTTATGTAGCTTAAATGTATGCTGATCTTACTAATGAAGCTTTCACATAATCCCTTTAGAGCAGCATTATATGGTTTATGAAGGTTGCTTTTGAGTAACCCACCTTCAGAGATCATTTCCCTTGTGTATCATGTTTCTTCCCATCCCCAGTCTTGCAATTCCTATCAAATGTTTCCTTAGAACAGAAGCTTCTTTTGTTTCACTGAAGTAGTAATATTAAGCATAAAATTAAAAAGCATGTTTTAACTTACAAAATAATTTCTAAACTTGATGATTAATGCAAAGAAGTCTTCAAAACCTTCCAATAATGTCTGTTTTAATGTTCCATTCAAAAATTCCATTCATTTCCTGTTTCTGGAGGGGTTAGACATCATGTAGCACTTAATTTTTCATGAGCTGTTCAAAATGAAACCAGGCAGCTGTGGAGATTCAGATACGTTCATGCCATTAAGAAAAACACTTTTGAAACACTTTCAGATTTTCAGGCAGGAAAATGAGGTAAAAGAAAGATGATAAAAGTTAAAATGGCTCGTGATCATGATGGGGTAGTCACAATCTATGTAAAAAGACACTTTAACAATTTTAGTGAAGAAATAAAGAAAAGAGTTCAAATAAGCCCCATTTAAAGTAAAATTCATTAAGTATGTGTTACTTAAGTATTTCCCCTACACTTAGTAAGGCTGCTGTTGATTATTTAAATGTTTAAATTTAACAGATAACTATGACAGAACATATCTGTGCATTTTCTTTTTTTTAGTACATTAGTATCAAATGCAGACTAATTATCATTACTTATATGTCTTCTTATTGATATTTAAATAAAGTGAACTATAAAACTTTAATCGGGTGTTCAAACTCTGATTATATATTTCATATTATTAATTATTTAATATAACTATTAATTATACTTTTATCCCATTTATGGGGAATCACACGTATTTCAATAAACAGGAATAAATTGTTTAGTGAAACTTTATTTTAATATGAAAATATAAAAGCTGAAAGCCCTCCAGATGTATCATCTCTAAGACACTGATGACCTGATTGCTTTGGCCCCCCGCCAACTTGTGTGAGCAAGGAATCCTCTCACTCCAGCTAAAAGCAAAGAAAACTCTAATCAGCAATCATCCAAAAATAGACTGCAGCCCCAGGTTTAACTCCAGAAACCTTGTTGTTGCCACTTGTGTAGTAGCCACGGAGGACCTGACCGCTTTGGGCCCCCCCCCCCACTTGTGTGAGCAAGGCATCCTCTCACTCCAGCTAAAAGCAAAGAAAACTCTAACCGGCAATCATCCAAAAATAGACTGCAGCCCCAGGTTTAACTCCAGGAACCTTGTTGTTGCCACTCGTGTAATAGCTACTGAGAACCTGATCGCTTTGGGCCCCCCCCCCCACTTGTGTGAGCAAGGAATCCTCTCACTCCAGCTAAAAGCAAAGAAAACTCTAACCAGCAATCATTCAAAAATAAACTGCAGCCCCAGGTTTAACTCCAGGAACCTTGTTGTTGCCACTTGTGTAGTAGCCACTGAGGACCTGATCGCTTTGGGTCCCCCCCCTCACTTCTGTGAGCAAGGAATCCTCTCACTCCAGCTAAAAGCAAAGACAACTCTAAGCAGCAATCATCCAAAACTAGTAAGCAACATACAACTTCTACCTGTGGCGTACTCCTACACATAGTTTTTTCTTGGAGAAACCTTCCAGCCCTTGCACAAGGGTGCCTGTATGTTTACCTTATTTCCTTGGCTGTCCTTTGATAATTAGCTAGGTTAGCAGAGTGCCTTGGATTCTTCCCTGCTACTTTAAATTCCAATTGATGGTTCCCTCCCTTCCCCCACCCCCCAAGCGACTGCTCAGGTACAACACACCAAAGGTTTTAAAAACCCTGGATGCCATATTTGCTCTAATTGCAGCTGAAAGCCCTCCAGGTGTAGTATCTCTAGTAAGTGTCCCTAGACTAGCTAATAGTTTTTTTTTTAGCTAAGTTCTATCTGGAAGGTGTAGCCCCGCTCCATTCGCTCTGTTCACTTCACTCCTCCCACCCCCATTCCCACCCACCCCCATATCATTACCTTTATACCTATCCATACAACCACACCCCCCTCACTTCCTTCCAAATCCCCCACCCTCTACTTCCTGTTCTCATACTACCTCCCTTCTTTGCTCCTCCCCACACTTACCTACTATCCACTATCAAAGACTACTATACCTTACTCCCACCTCTTCCTCTCATCCTCTGTTCTACATCCCATAAAGTGACATGTCTCTTACAACTCAAACTATACTCTTACCTTCTCTACTCCTTATATTGTATCACCTCACCTTCTATCACTCACAATTACCTACTCCCTATTTCCTTCCCTCAAACACCACTCTTAACTTAAGTACTACACCACAACCCTATCTACTAATTTGTCCCTCTATCCTTCCCCCCACCACTCCCATTCCTAAAATAAAAATATCTCCCCCCCCTCCTTTAAAACAAAAAAACAGTCTACTTACTCAAATTAAAACCCCATTACAAACCTCTACTTCTATCTGGTGACATTCATCCTAACCCAGGCCCTACAGACACTACCCTGAACAATAACCCCCTGTATCTAAACCTGCCAACCTCTCAAACCAACTAAAACAAGTACAATTCTGCTCTATCAATGTCAGGAACCTTGTAAATAAAGTTCAAGAACTCCATGCTTGGATAGCTAACTATACTCCTGACATAGTTACCCTAACTGAAACATGGTTAAAACCACACCATCTGGACAGTGAAATCATCCCTCCTGGCTATAATATCCTTAGATTAGATCGACCTAAAAGAAAAGGAGGAGGAGTCTCCATACTCTACTCCAATTGTCTCTCCAAAATTAGTCCCACACTAGACTTACCCTCCTTCACACCAGCTGAACTCCTACTGAACAACTTCAAACTTAACAGTTTCAACATCATAACTGTCGCAGCAATCTATATTCCTCCTGGTGATAATATTAACATACTTGAGAACATCCTATCTCACCTCTCAAATACCATCCACAATTAAATAATTATACTGGGAGATGTAAATATTGATGGGCTTACAATACAAGATCCCAACACTACTTCCTGTATAAACCTATATGGGTTTGAGCAGCTAATCACAACCCCAACCTACATTACTAAATCTCACCTACCTAGCTCTCTTCTTGACTGGATATTGGTCTTCCACCCTCAAAACTATCATAACTCCCAAACCCTACCAACTGCCTTCAGTGACCACTGCCCTATAACAGTTACCAGACATACTCCCCACCTTACCAAACCTAACAAATTTACTACTACCCGCTCACTTTCTCATTTCTGTCCTAACTCCTTTATTCACCAACTCTCCAAAATTAACTGGTCTTACCTCACCACTCTTCCTTTAGATTAAGCTGTCCACTCCTTCAACACTACATTCCTAAACATTCTTAACTCCCTTGCTCCTCTTCGCACAGTTAGAATCAAATCTAATACTACTCTCATGCTCACTAAATCTACCAGAACCCTCATGAAAGACCGGTATAGGATTTGGAAAATGTGGACTAAAACTAGGACCCCTTATCTTCTTCAGAAATATAAAGAACTCAGAAATAAAATAAAAAAAAAAAATCATAAATTATGACAAAATAAACTTCTATGCCAATCCTCCCTCTACTCTTAAATCAGACTCAAAGAAATTCTGGAGCTCTATTAAACAGACTCTTCATCCAGGAAACCATTCCTCTCCTAATCCATGTCACAATGCAACACCTGAAGACATAGCCAACAAACTCAACAATCATTTTTATAAACTCAATAACCTCCATAATAAATTCTCTCCCCCCACTAGCACCCCCACAAACTCTATACCTCTTCCAAACCCTCCTAACTCCTTCTCTCTAAAAACAGCATCAACTAACTATGTAAAGTCATTACTCTAAACTTAAACCTTGCTCTCCATCTGTTGACAAGCTACCCTCTTACTTCCTGCAGATTGCTTCCGAACCTCTTGCCTATCCTGTGTCCATCTTAATCAACCGATCCATTTCTGAATCCTATGTCCCCACTCTATGGAAGAATTTCTTTACTCTACCCATTCACAAAGGGGGCAACTCCTCAGACACATCCAACTTCAGACCGATTGCCATATTCTCTCCACTCTCAAAAATCCTAGAGAAATTCATTCACAAGCAGTTAATGCATTACCTTCACCAGGAAAACCTTCTTACACCCACACAGCATGGGTTCCATCCCAAGCATAGTACAACTACTGCACTCATATCATTTATCAACATAGTCTCTCTAGCTCATGATAACAATAAACTTATCTCATGCCTATTCCTTGACCTTTCTAAAGCCTTTGACACTGTCTCTCACCCACTCCCTCTAGATAAACTCACTAACTTACATTTCTCTCCCCCTACTATCTCCTGGTTCTCCAGCTATCTCTCTCCCCACCAGCAATCAGTTAAATGGCTCTCTGCACTATCCTCCCCCTCACTGCACAAATGGGAGTCCCCCCAAGGGTCCATACTTGGACCAATACTTTTTAATATTTTCACCAACTTGCTCTACTCCTCTTGTCCCCAGTCATCTCTTGTGCAATATGCTGATGACTCAGCTGTTATAACCATTGCTGACAACCCAACTGATCTCCACTCAGCTACCCAGGCATCCTTCCACACCATTGGGACTTGGCTTAGTGATAACAAACTAATACTTAATCCAAAAAAAACTAAGCTCCTACTCTTCTTCTCTAAAAACATCACCACACTCAAAAGTACATCTACCATCTTATCCTGCAACAACACTATCATTTCAGCTGAATCTAGTACTAAATTGCTAGGTTTTACAATAGATGATCAACTTAAGTTTGATCTCCATATTACTAGCTTGGTAAAAAGAACTCATCAGAAACTTGGACACCTTTTCCATAGCAAGAAATACTTAACTAATACTGCCCAAATAACTCTCTCCCAGGCTTTATTACTCCCAACACTCCTGTACAGCTGCCACATATTCACAAATCTAAATTCTACACTTATTTCCAAGCTTGAAACTACCTATAATAAGATCACCAGATTTGCAGCTAACCAAACCTAGAAGTCACACCACTGCTTAGCACTACAGCAACTAGACTGATTAGAATTCCATCAGCTGCTCCAACTATACCATCTACACCACCTACAAATCATCCACTCTATCCTCTATCTACTCTCCTTCTGCCCTAGCCTCACCACTATCATATCCAAATATTCCCCTTCTAGGACGCTATGCAGCTGAAATCAAGAATTAACAGACATCTAAAAACCCAAAACCAAAATAGGCTGCCTTCTCTATAACTATAACCCAGCCACATCCTGGAACCAACTCCTCTTGGAAATAAAATCTCTCCAGCATAGCAAAAGTTTCAAATAAGCCACAAGGAAATACCTAAAAACAAAGTGGTCTTACCACTCTAGCCAACCACCCTGAAACCACCATCCTTTCACCTAATTCACCACCTCACTCTTAATGTATCTCTGACACTATTCCCCTGCCTCTTCTACTCCTCCCCTTCCTCTATCTCCAACCACCCTTAATTCTTGCAATCTCAAACAACCTACCTGTCTAGTCTGTCTCCTATACTCTACCTTCCATACATTTCCTACTAGCCATTCTTACTTTCCTTTCTTGTTTCCAAACTCCTATACAACTAGAACCTACCCACTTTAAATAAGCATCTGCCTAACTATTAACTCATTTTGCTCTAAGCAGCTTAAATAAAATTGTAACTAGTCACATTTTCTTCTGCTAATTGTTTAAAACCGTGTTTGTAACAACTCACATACTTGTCTGCCAATTGTTAATACTCTGTATAATTGAATTGCCTGAGGAGCTTTTTTTTTCTCTCAACAGGTCTCTGCTTGTAAGATCCTATAGCTGATTGTTAAGACTATGTTACTAAAATTTAATAAATGTTCTAGTCCTGAGGAGCTTTTCTCCCCGGGTCTCTGCTGAAAATGAGCCAGAAGCTCAGCCAGACTAACCCGGTTAACAAATGTAAAATAAATAAAATAAATATATAAATAATGAAAAAATTAAAAGATGAAAAGTTTTACCTTATGATGAAATCCATTTAGAAATGCTTCAAAAAACAAGTTATTATAAAACCATGCATTGTACAACATGTAGTATTTTCATTTGCCCCCGAGTTTTTTATTTTTGTGCTTTACTGTCCATTCATTTCTTGTAGCATGCCTTTTCAGAGATGAGGTTCACTCCAATTTTTCATCGGGATTATGTTGAAATTGTTTTTTTTTTCGGTACAAAAGAAACATCATCTTCCAGGATTTCAAATGTTTTTCTTCCTTCTGGCAAAAAAGTCTTAATTTTGCTGGGTAAACTAGATGTGTTTTTATTCCAGATTTTTTTAGACTTTTCAGCAAGGGAACACATAGGTTCATAGGTGTTTACTAGGTTAATGACCATAAGGGCCTTTTTAAGCCTAGCCATGCATCCCAAATGTCTGACAAGTTTTGATACCCTTGATAAGTGTACTCATGGTTCTGGGAGATGAAGCATTTACAGGTTACCTGTGCCCATTATCGACATAGGTGTCAAACCAGGGATGAATTTGGGTCTATATTAGTTTGCTGAAATGGTATTCTAGTGAACACCTATTCAGCGACCCATAATCAGTGAAAATTGCATCAGCAATTCATTGAATTTACTAAGAGCAATGAAAGATTTCCTAAAGTACAATGGACCAACTTTTACTTGACACGACCCCACACCCCCCTAACTATATATACCAACTCTAATATCGCACTACAATAGAGAAAAGAGCAAGTCCCATATTTGTCTGTTGTTCTTTGGGCAACTATTTCATTGCCCTTAGTGAATTCAGTGAATAGCTGAAGTGATTTTCACTGATTACAGGTCGCTGAAGAGTTGTTTGCCGGAATACCATTTTGGCTGCCTAATATATACCCATGAATTTCTGGTTTCCCATCTAATTGTCCAAGTTGCACTTGAATTGGGTTAGGGAAGAACTCTGCTTCACATGGATGGGAGCCTGTTCAACAGACGTGGTAGTCTCTGGGATACATACCTATCTCTCCAGCAGGACCTATTTATATCACAGGTGAAGTTTAAGTCTTTAGAATGGGTAATTCTGGTGCTGTTTGTTTTCTGGATATGTAGAAGGTCCATCAGAGTGAGGACCAACAATGTCCTGTATGCCAGGCATAGATCTCCCCTCAAAAGCCTGTAGGAGACAGAATACAAGGATAGAGCCTTTAGGCGGTCTGCATAGGACATTTTACTTATGACCGGTATTCTTTTAGTGAGGAACTTCTGTGGATGTTCCATTTGTTGGATATGCCTGTTTAGGTACATACCAAAGGGGGCATTGTACTCAATGATAGGCCTGATGAATGCCAAATACAATGGAACAATGACTTCCTTGGACTTAGAGGCAATATCTTTGTTTATAAGTTGTACAACATAGAATGATTTCCTCACTACTGTAGACACATGATGGTCAAAGTCTAGATTACTATCTATGTGTGTCCCTAAGAACCTAACTACTAGGTCAACTCTAAGGGGTGTTTTGTCAATCCCAAAGGATGCTATTATGCATTTCTTGGCATTTAGTTTTAGTCCATGGCTCTGACACCAGTTGTTTGTCTGTGTCATCCCCTCCTGGAGAAAATTTGTGTCAGTGTGAGATTCAATGACAGCTCCTAATTTGAAATCATCTGCAAATTTAGTCAGCCAGAGACCACTGACATTGGCCTTGACTTCTGTGAAGTAAATGCCAAAAAGGAGTGGTCCAAGGACTGATTCCTGAGGGACTCCACTTGTGACTGGCCTCTTTGTATAGGTTGACTCCTCAGTTCTAACTTCCTGGGTCCTGTCTGTGAGCCAGTTGGCTATCCACCAAGTGACATACAGGTTTGTAACTAACCTCTTGAGTTTGTCAACAATGCCCAAGTGGGGTATTGTGTAAAATGACTTGGCCAGGTCAAGGTAGGCAGTGTGAATGATTTTTCCCTCATCCATTGCTTTGGTGACCTTCTCAAAGAGGTCCACCAGGTTGAGTAGGCATGATATGCCCTTGAAACCAAACTGGATTGGGTCCAGTGTCTGGAGGTTTACTATATCTCTATTGATCACCTCCATGATAATTCTTTCCATGGCTTTACATATAAGACTGGTGAGACTTACAGGTCTGTAGTTTCCAGGGTCTGTAGATGGCCCACCTTTGTGTAGAAGGATTACTGTTGCCTCTCTCCATTCATGAGGCATGAAACCTGTTTGGAGGTTACAGTTAAACAGTACTTCCAGAGTCCCTGATAGGCCATGTTTCATGCTATTTAGAACTCATCCTGGTATATTGTCCGGGCCCATTGATGTAGTGTTCTTGGTCTTCGAGAGAACATTAAGAACCTGTTCCCTAGTGATAGTAGGGGGAGTTACATTTGATGATATTTCCTGAGGGAAGGTTGAGTGGGAGAGAGGGGTAAAGTTAGAGCTGAATTTATCAGCCAGGAGGTTTTCTATGTCTTCTGGCTCAGTATAGGTGGCTCCATTTACAATGAGTTCTGCACACAACTGTGTATTGCCTTTGAGGTTGTGGACATAGCTGAAGAATGCTTTGTGGTTGTCCTTGGCCTAGGAGGCCAAACTTACCTCAAATTTGGCTTTGGTAGACTTTATTTGTCCTCTGAGTCATTTATTTAGTTTGATTAGAGTGCTTTTATCCTGCTGTGTGCTGCACCTCCTAATTTTTTCCTTTTAATGATAAAAAAAGAAGAAAAGTCATTATCAAATCTGATAAGGTTATCACCTACATTGATGGGTGGTGCAGACCAGGCAGTTTTAAAAATAAGTCTTTATCCTGACTGGAAATGAATTTCACTATTATGGATCTTGGATTTGAAGTTTACTTGTTTGAATTTGTTGTTGATAGGGATCTGTGATTCCTGTCTCTACCATATGACACGGCTTCTGGGAGGTTTAAAGTTTTTGGAATCCAAGTAGTTAAAAAGTTTACCTTATTATCTTCCTCTTGCTTCTCAGGCACTCCATATATCCTGATAAAGTTCCTTCTTGCCCTGTTTTCAAGATCATCTATATTTTCCAGGAACTTGTTGTTTTGTTTTAGAATTAATTCAATGTTACTCTCTCCTTAAGTCAGTCTGACATCTAAACCAGTGAGTGAATCTTCCACTGTAGATATATGAAGTTTTTGCTGTTTAACTACTTCATTTATTAATTTTATCTGCTTTTTACAGACTTCTTTGATTGTGTCTACCTTAGAGTAAAGTTTATCCAGTTTTAAAGATAAGTCCTGAATACTCCTTCTTCACAGTGATTTCTTGAAGTGCTGCCTTAGAGTGACTCATTTTCATTTATTTTCAAGCTGAAGTTTTGACCTGGGTTCAAGACTTGCAACGGCTGGTTATTTGTGGGAGGTTGGCATAATGGTTAAGGAGCTTACCTTACAGACACAAAGCACAGGGTCTGATTCTCATATGGGGAATTGGCTAGGCTTAAAATGGCCCACAAGGGCAGTTAGCCTAGTACTAATCTATGAATCAATGAACCTAGGAAAAAAGTGGATTTTTTTTCAACAAACAGTCCCAAATAGTGTCCAATTCTTAATTTCACCTTTTTAGAAGTTTTTTTTAATGAAATTAAAAATTAAATCATGTCAAACATGTATAGGAGAAGCACAGCAAAATTATTCTGCTGTTAACTGCTTACCATCTTGGCCATGCACCCTACAATAAACTACTTCTCGACCTCACCAAGACCAAAACTACACATTTTGGAATTCCACAGAAAATTCTCCAAGCACTTGACTCTTTAACTATCTTTGACTTACATAACCATTCCATAGGGACAACCCCCACCTTCAAATACTTAAGATTATGGCTTAATCAATCACTAAACTTCTATTTTCACATAGTCAAAGTGACAGCCAAAATAAACTCTCTACTCTTCTATTAAAAAAGATCTCCCATGTTCTACTCCAACCAACCACAGCAGCCAATGGCAAAGGAGTTCTCCTTATGATAAGAAGTTATTATTCTCACCTGTTATATGTAACAGTTTTTGCAATGTCTAGTTTCAGCTTTTGTGTTACATGCACACACAAATGTTTGGCAGGTTGATCTTTTGTACAGTTGTTTCTTGTCATATCCATTTGAACCTATGTCACATCTTACAAAACCTTTTGTTTTAATTAAAACCCTCAAAAAACACCACCAGAACACCCCCACAACATATTAACTTAATACTAACACAAAACTATGTACATCTTCAAATAATGAAGTTTAACCCTCCTAATAGGAAGAAGTTTTGAAGATAGACACACTCACAGGCTAGAATTAAACTTAAATGAAGGTTATCCATGCTAAAATGCAAGGTACAGCCTGTGCTTCTACTTATGCTAAGTGTTGTCTGCTTTTGTCTTATATTTATTCCTCTCCTCAAGATTACTACACAGGAAAACCAATTGGTTAAAAATACAAAAAGAAAAACCTAGCAAAGCTAGACTTTCAGCTGTGTGATACCTTAAACCTCTTGTATCAGAGGCAACATGGGATATAAGCAAATTTAGAGGGGTTTGGCTTTAATGGCCTGAAATTGTCCATAAATAGACTTAAAAAGTAAAAGAAAAAGTCTTTGACATTCAGAATTGCCATTTAGCAGAAACACCTGATATCCTTAAAGGGTAATTTGCATACATCCCATGTTGCCTCTGATACAAGAGGTTTAAGGTATCACACAGTGGAAAGTCTGGCTTTACTATATTTTTCTTTTTGTGTCTCCTCTAGATTACTGGAAGTCATGTCTTGCACCAAAGCTAGAGCTTGAACTACTTTTTGCTGAACAGGATTCTTCCCAGCCAGTGTTTTCGCGTAACTTTTGTGACTGATTTTCTTTCAGGTTCTCTGAATTTTATTTTTTGCTGGTATCCAGGCCATGCATTTATTAGCCAGTTACTGAAATTTCCCCAAAAAGATAAATTCACTAGCTTTCTTTCATGAGTTTCTGTTTTCACACTGGCAGAGCTGAAATCTAGCTGTTAGCCAGTGTGCAGCCATTTTGGAAGTTAGCAAAGGAGTTTTTCTTTCTCAACTTGAAAATGGCCTTCCAGTTTTTTGCTTCTGCCTCCAAGAAAAACATTGCCATGCTCAAGACTATCTCTAACAGCATCTGCCAATTCATTACAAACTCACTTCACTGCAAGCATCACTGTATCATCCTAGAAAAAGCCAAATGGATACCCATAAAACAAAGATCTAACTTACCTTTAGGATCCCAGCTCTACAAACTACTCCAGCTCCACACATTTGCTCCCCTTGCAGCTAGACTTCATGAAAAAAACTTCCTCATGCAACCTGAGACACTATTCACAAGGCACACCAACTCTAATTACCCTTAGAACCAAACTCCACAGCACTGCATATGCTTTCTCTTCTCATACACCTACTCTTTGGCAAGCTCTCCCCAGTGACAAAAAGGAAATCAACAATTACTCCAAACAGAAGCATAGTTGGCAAAACCAGCACCCTCTGCAGGTATCACAAACAGCACCTATCCCGTTAGCTCTTCAACTGAAGGGGTGGAGCACATCACTGTAAGATCCATACACTTTAGTTAGATCTACAAACTTTCCCCAACTCTTCCCCTCCCTCCTGCCACAGCCATTCAGGTCCCGTTTCTGTGTCCTGCCCTGACCCTCCTTCAGAATATTTATGAAAAAGAGAAATATTTCTTCTTTTAAACTGTAGCAAACTGCTTGCTACAAAAATAGTACACAGTTCATATCCTATATGCACAGAACACTATGGTGTTCATGTTTTATTTATAAAAAAATATTTTTAACTGCAGCAAACTGCTTTCTACAGATGTAGCAAACATTTGTTACAGTTTTACTGTAAGGCAGAAGAAAAACCCCAGTTGAAGGAAATGCTTGGCTCAAAAGGATTGTAATAAAACAATGTTTTAATTCTTCACAAAGCTTTCAGGCTAATGCCCTTCTTCAGTGTGCAATAAAATACAATGGAATCAACCTCTCCCTTCTGCATTTCGGTTTTACTTGCTCACAGTGAGGGTAACTGTTGCACTGGTCCTGTTGCTTGTTTCTTACAGTTTTATCCTCTGCATGGAGCACTACATCACTTGGGTTTTAGTTTAAAAAAAAAAGGGAGAGAAACAGAAATTTTCTTTTTTTTTTCCTTTTAAACTGAAGCAATCTGTCAAGTTTGACCTCAAATGCAATACTTGCTTTTAAAAGCCGCTATTGCATTAAAGAGAGATCTGGATCAGCTGATTGTGCCCTCCTAACACCTTGCACCTGGGACAGTTGCCCCTCTCATCCACCCTTAGCTACTCTAATGATCTTAAATTCAGAATACAAATCAAAAGCACTTCTTCATCCAAGCCAAATGCTCCTGCTTCAACACAGGATACATCACCTACCCTATCTCCTTTCCAAGCCTCTTCTCCTCTCTCAAGATTTACTGAAGCTTAACCCACTTTAGCAACTAATGTGCATATTGTACCTTACACTCTTCTTGACTGTACATTGCACTGTGTTTGTTCACTAGAATGTATATGTGCATTTTTTTTTGCTATGTAATTAGTGGGAACTACTCTGAAATTGCTTACTTTTCTGTATTTTGTTTTGTTTGTGAATTGTTTTATATTTCACCCGGGCTGAGCCTGACATTGGTCAATATTGATCAGCCCATTACCTCGGTAAATGTTTGTATCTTTCGGCTTTTCCCGGTTAGGGGTCGCCACAGCGGAACTCCCGTCCGCTAATGATTGGCAGTAGATTTTTTACGTGCCAAGTTTGCCAGCCCTGACGCACAACCTTCAACGAAGGTACGCCCATTCACGCATGTCTCCACACAGAAGACGCTCTAGCTGAGAATCGAATGGCGCAGCGTCTTGCTGTGAGGCGACAATGCTACCGCAGCACCACCACTGCAGTATCTATTACCTCGGTAAATAAATATAAATAAATAAATAAATAAAATTCCTTGGGACATCTTAAAAAGAGTAAAAATTCCCCAATGGCTAAATTTTCCCTAATTGGTACGAATGATGGCTTGGCTCTCCCCAGAAAATATGCCATAGACAAACCTTATCAAGAAAACTTACATACATAAAGGAATAAATACATACATACACAAACAAACAAAAGTAATTTAAGCAACAGATTTGAAATTAACAAAGTAAGTTGCTATGTAGAAGCACATGCAGTGTTGTGAGATGACTGCTGCAAAATTTGCTAAAACAGCAGCAGTAATACCAGGAAGGCACTTTTTCTACTTCAAAAGTATATTAATCTTTACTAGAGGAACTATGTTATGGCAAATGCAACATAACATATACAAGTATCTTACCTAAGCTACTTAGTTTACACTTCACTGTACATAAAATACATGTGCCCATTTTGCAAGTGCAGTAATATATTTCAGGATGTGTATTGTATAATGTTTACATTTCAAAAATTGGAATTCCCTTCTAAATGAAATCAGATACATTTTAAATTGCCATGAATTTAAAGTAAACACTAAGAAACATTGTAAACAGGTCTTGTAAATGCAGTTGCATAATTACTTGATTAACATCTTCTCTTTCAACTTCATTTGATTAGCTTCTGTTACAATTCAAATTCTTCCTCTTTTTTTTTTTCTCTTTCATCTTTTTAATGTACGCCTTGCTCAGCTGAGCTCGCTTCTCCTGTGATTCATTGATGCATACTCTTTTGATGAACTCTCTGTCGATTTCACTTTAAGTTGGCAGCAGTTGTTGAGGACCCATGAATTACATAGAAATAATAAAGTGGGCATTCTGAAGCAGCAATTCCCAGTAATGTCAGCATAATATATACACCTCAGCTTGTAAATTAATGACTTAACACCTTTAACACTGACTATAAGACCATTTCATATCAGATTTACAATAAACTCTAGAGATGTAGCTAGGCCAAGCTCCTTTCCTGGCACTGACTATTTTGCAGACATTAACAGTAGCAGATGACTGTAGCTCTTCCCAGACACAGGCACTCAGGAGTTTGGCAATGGATGCTATGTGTGCTGGTCAGTATAACCCATACCAATATGTGTTGCACAGGCAAGAAAATCTAATGGAATAAGCTATAGCTGTTGAATAAAAATGACAGATACTGAGGATGGTAGCTCACATACAAAACAAAACATGACAAGAAGAGAAGGAGAAGCAAGAAAGCTAATAACAAATTACTTCATCAACAATCTGTTACTGCCAGAAGGTAAATATAAATAGAAGTAGTAGTAGTTATAAAGAAGAGAACACCAATACACACAGAATGAGCACACACATATCACCTTGGGCCTCCCTTGAAAATAGACCACAAGCCTTGGAGGGACTAACCTCATAAATAAATAAATAAATAAATAAGCAATCCCAGTAAAAATACACTACCCTCACTCATACTTTTTAGTACTTACATACCAAGCAGTAGGAGGATATTTAAAACAATCCCTACAGCCAATTCACCAAAGCGAAGCAGACAAGTTGTACTAGTCAGTAAATCATTAATGAAGGCAGATTAGCATGCATAATGCATTCTAAGTGTAATCCAGATGTTTGTGAATTACTGTTTGCTGGTGTCCACTTAAAAAACAAAAGTAACTTTGATCCCCTGATGTAGATGGGTAGTCTTAAGTATTGAGAGACAGAAGTCTGATTTCCAAGCAGTGACAGGGGGGTGGAGGAACCAGAGAGCAGTACACCTGAAAGGACTCCAGTCAAAGCAGTCACTACCACCGTATTTCATGCTGGTGTGAGTGTGAACAGTTTCTAGTAGGTCAAACTGAAAAAATGTATAGACTAGTTAGGAGGTAATAGACAAAACTAAAGAATACAGCATATTTTGTAATCTGATATGATAATGATTTTCATCTGCACATAGGGGTGGCCGCATAGGTGCAGCGGTTAGCGTTGGTTCTATTCTCAGCTGAGGTGCCTTTTGTGTTGATTCTGCATGTGCTCCCTGGGTCACGTGGGTTTCCTCCCACATTCCAAAGACATGCAGTAGGTGGACTGGACACTCCAAACTGTCCATAGGTGAAAGTGGGTGTGCGTGTGAATGATATAAATGAACTACCGCAGCAGGGCTAGCCACCTGGCGGTGTAAACCTTGGCTCAAGATGATTGTCACTGCTGAAGTGACACCCTGACCCCATGTGCAAAAGGGATTGAGGATGGATGGATGGATTTTTATCCACCTTTCTTACCAGAGTCAGAACTAGAAAGACAATAAGGGTGCCACAGCAGTCTATCTGCAAATGAAATGAAATGAATTTCTGAACACTTTTCTTATTTTAGTTAGGTCATTTAGTAACAGTCTTCAGTTGTAAATCAGGTTCTAAAAGCACCTACTGTCAGAAGTATTAATAGTTTTGAGAATGATAGTTGTTCTCTTAAAAATGCAAAATGTTTTTTTTTTGTAGTATGAAGATACTGCAGTAAGTATTGTCAGTATTTTGCTGACTGCATTTTTAATTACAGTCTGCAGTTTTTCAGATATTTTCAATGGTTTGATCAAATCAAAGCATAGAAATCAGCCTTAGTTTCCCTGAAAACAGATTATTTATTAATTAATGTAATCATACCTTTCAACTTCTTAGTGCAAAAAATCTGGACAAAGCTAAAATAATGGGGGGACAAAGGTAAAAAATAGGAAAATTTTTAAATATTGCTCCTATAAACTTAGAAAGTTGATAGGATAACAGCTTTTGCATTAGCATGCATTATCTGACATGTTTGAAGTCTGAAACGCAAACTTCTGTCATTATTTAGTGACTTTAATCCTTACTAATTTTCCAGAAAAAACTCAAATTTTATGAGGAATGGACCAAAAATATAAGGCAAAAATCTAGACATTCTGCAAAAATCTGGACAGTTGAGAAGTATGAATGTAATCCCTAATTAAAGCCTTCAAGTTGATAGCACTCCAAAATATATATAAACAAATACCCCTCTTTCCTTCATCATATTTATGGCAAATGTCATTAAGGAATGAAACAAGTTATGTAGCCATACCAATGTGTAGAAGCAGTGATGAAAGCATTATCATGCAAATATTCAAAAGCATCTTGATTTTGTTGTTTTAACTTGGTGTGAGACACACCGAAGCATGTTTCTCAAATCTACAATTTTTTTCTATCTACTTTCTCCTCTGTACCTGCCAGTCGTCAAGCCTCATCCTATTGAACCTGTTATCATTCATTCTGTAGTGATGAGGAATCCCTAGATATGATAGAGGGACAGCCATCCAGAGGGACTGTCATTCAGGTAGACATTGGAGAGTTTATGGTCTGACAGTATTTTTGTCCAAGTCCCTAACCTTATCTCTGGGCAGAGAGATATGCCACCTGTATCACCATGAACACTCACAATGCTCCCCTCTCTACACTTGTAACTGCACTGTCCAATGTTCCGATGTACTTGCTAATGAAGGCTTGGAAAGGTGTAGGCCCACCCCATGACACTCACTACAACATCACTTCTCTTCTGAGAGATTGGGGATGTGCATGTCCTGTCCTGTCTTCCTTAACAGAGAGGTGTTGTGCCCCCCCCCCCGCCAGCACTATCAAGTACACAGGCTGCTTATCAGATCACCTGGGCCACAGCTGAGGCTGTATCCTGCTATGCCACTGGTGCTGGCTAAATGTGCACTGGAAATTTAGCTAGCTTCAATGGTGTACAGGAAAAAAGGCATGACTACAGTCCATGTGATCTGAGTTTGATTAGCTGTTTGGGCAGCTGTTGGAGCTGGCATTAGGAGCACTGATGTGCCTTTCGAGATTAGGACAGACTGTGGTTCCTGTGGTGATACAAGTCATTAATTCCATGCCCAGGGGGAAGGGTTAAGGCCAATCCTACATGCTGTCATTGTTGAGATGTTGGAAAGAACAGAAAGCACCCACTGAATGATGGCCTCTCTCATTCCATGCTAGGGATACTCAGTATGGGGGAACAAAAACAGATCAAATTTCATTGCAGGAAGCTTGATGTTTCATAAGCACAGTTGCAAACAAGACCTAGAAATACAGTGCATTGGAAATATGGTAACAAGTTCCATGATAATCTTTATACATCTAGTAATGAGTGCCTTGATTTAACTGAAATCTCATATGCCTTGCTAATTGTATGTTAGCCTTTTCACTTGAACCACCTACCATATCAATACAGGTACAACTTTTCATTGCACTCTAACCCATTTATGTTTCTTAACCTCTCCCATAAATAGTTCATAAATCTGTTCCCCTTGAGTAGTAGTAGTGTATTTATTTGTTTGACTCTTCCCCTAGATAAAAATCTGTTGCTTATCCAGGAATTGATGACAATATTTCATAGAAGTATTTTTTTCTCCTCCAAAGCTAAACTATATTCTGCATGCTGGTAGCTGTTACTCATCACCCTATGTGTAGTACTTATCTTTGCCATGACTTACAGACTTGGTTCAACACCATATTTTAATTTGTTCTGTTTGTTTAGCTAGTTCAAATTATTTTTGGGAGCCTATCTACTAAAAATGAAAGATGTCTAAACTAACATCCTCTCCTGCTACGGTATGCAACATATCCTTCCAACAGGAGGAATAAATATAAAAAAAATAAATAAAATAAATATTTTAATTGGATAGCCCACAGGTAACAGGAATGGTCTGGTACATACAACCCCCCCCCCCCAAAAAAAAAATCTTTAGGGAGGAGCAGTTTCTCCCAAGCCATCCCAGGTGTCTTCTTACTCTCAAAGGAATTTGAATATCCATTGGTTTAGTCTAATATAAAAAAAAATAGCCAGGGGCTGATCCAAGACAGCCTTCCCAACAAAAAGAATCTGGGACCACACAAATATCTGTGGAGTCTATACTTTTTTATCAATATCTAATATTAATATTCTCCAAAGCTCAAATATTAATTTTTGCATTAACACCTCAGAGGTTTCTGTCCATAACCCCTCCAGAGAACCCTTAAGCCAAACCCCATGACATAATTATTTGTCTATATACATTCTTATTTTCTGTTTTCACAATGGTAATACAGGTTAGCATTTGTTACCTTTTTGCAGGATTGCAAGCTTAAATTTGATATGTGCTGTAGCTGGGATTCATACCTTAGATCTTATAACTGAGAAGGTTCTGAGGTGGTTTCTAAGTGATGTTGAGGGTAATAAGATTAGACTGTGATTTAACAGATGAACACCAAGAAACAATCAGTTTTTTTTTGAATTGTGGAGTTGCAACTGGTGATGTGTATGATTTTATATATATTACTTATATAGCAAGGTGGCTAAAACTGATTTGGGCCTCTGAGTGAAATAGGATGATTTTGGCTTTAAAACCAACAATGAGGGATACACACTGTGGTTTACAACAGGGGAGAAGCACAGAAAATACCAGGCTTTGTTGAGGTAGAGTTAAAATTTTGAATTGTATTTACTGATTTAATAATGACTAATAGGAAGCAGGTTATGAGGATGCATGTGCTTTTTTACTAGAATTACTTACTCTCAGGGATTTATTACCATCATGTGTATCCCTGGACCAGTGGAAAATACGGCCCAAAATGCAGAATCCTTTACAAAAGCAATCTATGGACACCTACAGGAATACATGGAGCATTCTATCTCAAATAAAACCAAGACTCACTCCTCCAAAGGCAGGAGACCTATCTGGTGGACCCTGGCCATAAATAAGCTATACAACAGAAGGAGAAAGCTACTACATGATAGAGCAAAATACCAAAAAGGGAAGGCGTCTCTGATCAGTACTAGCAAGAAACTACGTTCCCTCATAAAATCACCTAAGGCCAGCTTCGAAAGAAAAATTGCACAAGACACTAAAGATAATCACAAGGCCTTCTTTAGTTATGTCAGGAAACCTGGGAGGCAACTCCCAGATATGCTCTGAGTTAGTGCAAAATGACAAAAAATACACTGAACCTACAGACATTGCCAACATCCTGGAAGAAAGGTTCAGTGCATACTTCTCCCCCCCTTCCCCCCAAAAGTGCAAATGTCTATCCCAACAGAGTGTAGCCTTCCTGAGATCACAGATGCACAGGTGAGAGCTGCCCTCTCCAAAGCAAAAAACACAGCATCAATGGGACCAGATGGTGTCCCGGGCTGTGTCTTACATGAGCTCCAAGAAGAACTAAACCCTCATATAAAGTCACTGTTCAATCTCAGCCTTACTACAGGATATGTACCCAACGAATGGCGTACAGCAACAGTGGTCCCACTCCACAAAGGTGGTGCCACAACAGACCTCGGAAACTATCGCCCTATAAGCCTGACTAGCCTGGTCTGCAAAGCTATGGAGCATATCATCATGGGAATCATAAACAAAGACATTGGGAACCTCCAGACACTGGATCCTACCCAATTTGGCTTTGTTAAGGGCAGATCTTGCCTCTTGAACCTGGTCGACTTCTTTGAAACAGTTACCAAAGCCATAGATGAAGGGAAGGTAGTCTGCACAGCCTACCTGGACCTCGCAAAAGCCTTCGACACAATACCCCACTCGGGCATCATAAATAAGCTCACCAGCTTAAATATCAACCCCTATGTCACAAGATGGGTTGCAAACTGGCTCAGGGATAGAACCCACATGATCAGAATAGCAGGTGCCATGTCAGACTCTAAACCAGTTACAAGTGGTGTCCTACAAGGCTCAGTCCTGGGACCTCTCTTGTTCGATATATATTTCTCCGAGGTACAGGCTAACACGGGTGGACTATGGCTGACCAAGTTCGCAGATGACTGCAAACTGGTTGCCGTAATCGACTCTCCGACTGACACAAGCATCCTCCAAAAGGGTCTCACAGAGACGGATAACTGATGCCTGAGCCATGGCCTAAAGCTAAATGCCAAAAAGTGCATAGTCATCCCCTTTGGGAAAAACAAAGTGCCAACAAATTACCACATAGATGGCAATCCATTAAGTACGGAAGAAGTAATTAGGGACTTGGGGACCCAAGTAGATAGCAATCTCTCCTTTGACAATCACGTTGCCAAAGTGGTTAGAAAGACCTTCTATACAGCCCACCTTATCACGAAAAGGTTCACATCTAGATCAAGAGAGGTCATTGTGCCCCTCTACTCATCACTTATCAGGCCCATAATTGAGTACATGCCCTGTTTGGGATGTACCTTACCCAACACCTGCAGCAACTGGAAAGACCCCAAAAGTATCTCACCAAGAGGATCTAGGGGCTCAAACAGATGCCCTATGCAGTTCGGCTAAAGAAACTCCATCTCTACTCAGTTGCGTACCGCCTACTCAGAGGTGATCTGTGTCTGACGTATAAAGCCATGTCCAACCCAGAATTAATGGACATGCTTCACCTCAGGAAATCCAAATCCCTTAGAGTTACATGCTCCAGGGACTTGAACCTCAGCACAGAAATAAATTGGACATGTTGGAGGGACAGATTCATATCCCAGAGGCTCCCCTCACTCTGGAACAAAATCCCAATCCATGTTAGGCAGAGCCCCTCACTGACCCTCTTCAAGAGAAATCTTGACAAGTGGATGGGAGATTGTAAGTTTACCCCTGGGATCTCTTCTGTGTCCCTGCTTGACAGAGGTACAGTAAACTAACCTTAAAAGGGCTACCTTCTGTGACCTACTACACAGAGGCATAGTCAACTAATCTAAAAGGGTGGCGAAAGCCAAACACACTCTGGCTAGGCTTATAAATGCCCTAGGGCAGATAGCCTAGTATCAGCCTATGAACCTAAGTCATGCTGGAACTAACACTAATGGGTGGCTGTGCCTGATGAGCAGCATTGCTAATCAAATATACCAGAAGCCAAGGCAAACTACAGAATAACCATTCTCAGCTGGAACCCACAACATAGGTTTACGGCCACATTGAGGTAAGGCAGGGCTCATGTATATGGTATAATTAAAGGAGTGTATTAACACAGCAATAAGAGCCACAGTAAAGTTAAGATGAATGCCACGAATATAGTACAATAAATAAATCACCTCGACAATGTATTGATCAGATTTAATAACAAGAAAACAGACAAAGCTTTCAGGTTCACATCAAACCCTTCTTCAGTGCAGATTAAAAAACATTTAAACAACCTTCTTCATATATTCATAGCTATTAAGCACAGCTAATAAGATCACTAAATCAGTCAACAATAAAATACCTCCTCTTAAAGAACACATATTATTGTAAATACATTTGTTTATGTCTTAAAACCGGTTTGAGAGTTGCCATCTGATTTATACCAGGAGGGCAATCAGCTTGTAATTGTAAAATCCACTGATATTCTTTAAGCTCAAGTTTATTATTTAAGTCACCTCCCCTTATATTTCTATATACAGTAGTAATTCCTCTAAAAGTAAACACATGTTGTGAGCCATTCTCAGAAATATGTTTGGCTAATGCATTTGTTAAAATACTTCTTCTTATATCAGATTTATGCTCAATTATTCTATCTTTCAAGCTTCTTGTGGATTTACTGACATAAAAAGTTGGACATATTGTACATGTTGCAAGGTAAATAATATATTACTCGTGTTGCATGTTGCAAACATGTAAATGTGTATAATTTATTGGCAACAGGATGTGTGAATTTACAATCACTATTAATAGATGTGTAGCAACTGCAATTATGACAAGGATGAGTACCACCCTTAGCAACCTGTACAGTCTTCATATTACATTTAATGTCTTTATAACAAAGCATCTGTTTCAAATTTGAACAATTACAATAAGCAAACTTTGGTTTATTACCTATAATGCCTTGCAATTCAGAGAAAGTTCTAAGGATACCCCAACTATCATAAATTATTTTCCTTACACCCTCACTACATCTAATATATGTGGTAGAATAGCGAAGTGTACTTCCAATACTCATTCTATCTCTGTTTTCTTAAGTTTCATAATTGCCAAAATATGGTCTAGCTTGAGTATTTCTTGTAGCTATGATGTCTTAATTAATCCTATCTAGTAGGTCCTGATTATAGCCCCTAGCTTTGAATTCAGTCATTGTTTCATTTGTTTGTTCATTACACTATTCCATATCAGTATTTAACCTAGAAGTATGTAAAAATTGTACCTTAACTATCCCTTTAACTTGCACCACACCTCCAGCCGCACATAGACCTACTAAATCAGCACTGGCAAAAAATACACATAAATGCACAAAATCATACTCGAAGGCTCTTAATAAAAACCTGCATATGCATCAGAGACCTTCAAAGCAGACACCCAAACAACCGGCACCTCCAGTCACAAACCAGACAACACATAAAACACAAAATCAGTGTGCTGCACAATCACAGCCCTTAAGGCGAAATAACATATTTAACACGCTAGTAATAGGTGACTCTATAGACAGGAACACTGACGTCCCACTCACTAGGCTGGACAAGCAGAAGGTTACTGTTAGCTGTCTGTCGGGAGCCATAATCCGCTACATAACACAAGTACTCAGGTCACTCCAGAACAAGTACAAATATGACTCTGGCATTGTTCATGTTGGTGTGAATGACCTGAGACATATCTCCCTGGACTACATGAAAAGAGACATGGAAGAGCTCTCTGATCATGTAGCCCAGGCTGGTATGACCCTGACTAGCATCCTGCCCTCACCGAGAATGATACCTCAGTATAAAGAAAAAATTATCAATTTCAACAATTGGCTAAGCTTCTGGTGTCAGTCAAAGGGGATCCAGTGTCTGTCAGCCTGGGATGACATGCTCGACAAGCCGTGTTGCTTTGCAAGAGATGATTTGCACCTGTCACCCCTAGGCTTTCGAATACTGGCCAAGGCTCTTGCTGCCCCCATAGTGCCTTTTTTAGGCAAGGCTCAAAAGTCAAATCCACCTCCATAAACAGCACAATTAACAAAAAACTGAGGATTATGCTACTCAATGTTTAAATCTCAAAATGCATGCGCTCGAAGCACTCCTCAGTATGGAGAACGTCGACATCTGTGCAGTAACTGAAACCTGGTTCAAGGCTCCAGACAGCATCCCAGCACTACCGGGCTACAACTCATACCACACGTTTTGGCCACAGAACACGGACCGAAACACAAAAGGAGGGGGTGTATCCATATTCATCAAGGATACCTACACCTCCAGGTTAGTGGCGCAGCATGATACCTCTGAGATCATCCATGTGCAACTAACATTGGGCAAATCTGCAATGCAAATTGTGGCCTGCTACAGATCACCCTCCATGACCCAGGACCACCACTCCACCTTTCTGGAGACACTGGAAAACATGAAGGTCCTACCAAACACCCTGATATTGGGCGATTTCAATTACCCTACCATTCACTGGGAAAACTACTTGAGTACAAACTCCCAGGCCCAGCGCTTCCTGGAATTCATCAACTCAAATGCCCTGGATCAGCTGGTAAACTCCCCTACCAGAGGTGAAAACATATTGGACCTGGTCATCACCAACATGGGCGACAGGTGTTCCACACCAGAGGTCAACCCATCACTGTTTAGATCAGACCATAAACTAATCACTCTGGATGTCCACACCCCACCACCACCCCCAACTAAGGAAACCACAGTAAAAAACATTTCTAAAGCAAACTTTACCTTACTTAAGACAGAGGCGGTAAGTTTCACAGCCCCCATGCTAAAGGATAATGCTGCCCAAGATGCAGAAACCTTTACAAATGCACTCTATTAGCACCTACAAGAATGCATGGATTGTGCCATCCCTAGCAAAACCAAGACTCACTCCTCTAAGTGAAGGAAACCAGTCTGGTGGACCACTGCCATAAACAGGCTACACAATAGAAGGAGGAAACAAGTTCAGAAAAAAAGCAAATCCCAAGAAGGAAAGACATCCCTGATCAGTATCAGTAAGAAACTAAGGTCCCTCATGAAATCATCTAAGGCTAACTTCAAAAGAAAAATAGCCAAGGATTCAAAAGATAACCACAAAGCCTTCTTTAGCTATGTTAAGAATCTAAGTGGCAACTCGCAGATATGCACTGAACTAGTGCAAAATAGCACAAAATATACTGAACCTACTGATATTGCCAACATCCTGACAGATAGATTCAGTGCAAACTTCATCCTCCTCTCACCCCCAAAAGGGCCCACAACAATACTGGAAAAGTGTAGAGTCCCAAAAATCACAGACGCACAGGTGAAAACAGCCTTTTCAAAAGCCAAAAACACAGCGTCAATGGGACCAGATGGTGTCCCAGGGTGCGTCTTGCACGAACTAACCCCCCACCTAAACATGCTGTTCAGCCTCAGCTTCTCCACAGGCTACGTGCCCATAGAATGGCGCACAGCAACGGTTATTCCTCTCCACAAAGGAGGGGCCACAACTGACCCTGGTAACTATCGCCCCATAAGCCTGACTAGCCTGGTCTGAAGGGCTATGGAGCGCATCATCATGGAAGTCATTAACAAAGACATTGGGAAAGTACAGTTTTGTACCTACCATAAATGCAAATGTTCGAGTGTTCACCCTGCTGCAGTTAACACACTTGGGTTATCCTGCCATCAGGCGGTCCCGCAGTCGGCCTGAGTTCCAAAGTCTTGGTCCGGCGTCGGTTGCTGTCGCTTCTTCCCTGACATCAGAGCACCAGGGGTATATAAGAGGCATCCATCGCCATTTTCTTCAGTTTTTCTTGCCCCAGATGTCAGGTGCCCCCAACAGGTAGGCAATATATATATATGTATATATATATATATATATATATATATATATATATATATATATATATACATCTAGATAAAAATAAAACAATACATTTAGGCACAAGCAAATACACCACAGAGGTTGAATAGGATAGAGTGGTATAGATAAGTTCAGGTAGTTCAGAGGGGATGGAGGGAGGGTAACCTGGACTACAGCAGGGTAAACACTCGAACATCTACATTTATGGTAGGTACAAAACTGTACTATGTTCATCGTGTTACCCTTCTGCAGTCATCACACTTGGGTTGAATCCCAAAGCTAAGGATTGGAGGTGGAGTTAAACGGGGTTAGAAGGAGCTAGTAGGCCCTGCAAAACTGCAGTGGCAAAACCAGCTCTAGTCTTAGAATATAGAGGTAAGTGATAGTGTTTGGTGAAGGTGTGCACTGAACTCCAAGTTGCAGCTTCCAGAATATCCTTGGTTGGCACTCCCCTGAGAAAGGCTGCTGATGTAGCTGTAGCCCTGGTGGAGTGGGACCTAATGTTAGCAGGTACTGGTTTCCCATGATGCGTGTAGCAGAAATGTATGCAATGCCCTATCCATTTAGAAATGGTCTGTTTTGAGATGGCTTTTCCTTGTGATCCTGTAGCATAGGCTACAAAGAGCTGGTCAGAATTTCTGAAAGCCTTAGTTTTATCCAAGTAGTAACATAATTGCCTGTGAATGTCCAAAGAGTGCAGGAGTTTTTCTCCTTTGTTCTGGGGATTTGGGAAAAAGGTGGGCAAATGAATGGTTTGGTTTAGGGCCACACTGGATACCACCTTTGGCATAAAGGAAGGGTAGGTTCATAGAGAGAATTTGTCTTGATGAAAAATGAGGAAAGGCTCCACTGCCATTAGTGCCTGTAGCTCTGAGACTCTTCTAGCTGAGGTTATTGCAAGTAGCAGGGCAGTTTTACATGAAAGAAATTTTAAATCAGCTGAAAAAGCTGGTTCAAAGGGTGGCAGTGTAAGCTTTTCCAGAACAAAGTTGAGATCCCAAGTAGGTATTGGTGCTCTCCTTGGTGGTCTTATGTTCTTAGCCCCTCTGAGGTACTGTCTTAGGAGTGGATGTGAGAATAAAGGAGGATCCGTGTTGTAATGAGCTGAAATTGCTGAGGCGTGGCTCAATAGATGAAAAGGAAAGACCTTTGTGCAACATCTCAGTTAAATATTGTAGAATCTGAGGAATGTTTGGATCAAAGGGATTGCAAAATCTTCTCCATTTGTCTGAATAGGATTTCCTGGTGCTGGGCCTCCTGGCCTCCAGAATGACATCCATAACTGCTTTGGATAGAGGTGTTGGCTGGTTGTTTAGGTAATTTGCCATGCAGCCAGGTTTAAAGTCTTGAGCTGGCTGTGTAGAATCTGATTGTCTCGCTGGGTGAGCAGGTGAGGAATCTGTGGTAAAATCCATGGAGGATTGTGGGCCACGTTCCTTAAAATTGGATGCCAATGCTGGCGTGGCCAGTCTGGTGCAATGAGTATCATTTGTGGCCTCTCTAATCTGACTTTCTGCAGTACCTTTGCTAGAAGAGGCAGTGGAGGAAAGGCATACACTGTTAATGTTTTCCAACTGAATGAGAGGGCGTCCACTTTCCAAGCTTGTGGATGGAATGTCCTTGTGCAAAATTTTTTAACTTGGTAGTTCTGGGGGCTTGCAAACAGATCTATGTCTGGGTGTCCCCATTTTTGAGCTATCATTGCAAATACTTGTGGATCTAGTTTCCACTCGTGTGGATCCATGATGTTTCTGCTTAGGTCGCCTGCCAATGTGTTTTTCTTTCCTGGCAGGAATTGTGCTTGTAATTGCACCTGGTAAGACAGTGCAGTGTTCCACAAGGTCATTGCTTGCCTGCATAGAGGGTAGGAATGTGTGCTCCCTTGCTTGTTTATGTACCACATTACTGTGGTATTGTCCGTCTTTATTATTAGTTGTCTGGGGTGCAAGAGGTTCTTGAAAGCTGTTAGGGCATTCTGTACTGCTAGCATTTCTTTTTGATTGATATGCAGATGCCTCTGATCTGTAGTCCATTTGCCCTGAATGCACTGTCCTGCCATGTGTGCTCCCCAGGCATAGTCCGATGCATCTGTTGTCATAGTTTGCCTGGCTGTGGGTAAGGTGAAAGGCTGACCCTTGTTGAGGTGACATGCCTGTGCCCACCATAGAAACTCCTGTTGAAGGCAGGGAATGAGTGTTATCATTGTTTCCAAGCTGTGGCTGTGCTGAGTCCATACGCTTTTCAGGTACCATATGCAGTTTTGCAAATGGTATTAGTAGTATGCAAGATGCCATGAATCCCAAGGCCTGCAGAATTTTTCTTGCAGGGAGTCGGGTCTTTGTTGCCATTATTTTGAAATATTGAGTCAGCTGTTGTGTCTTGTCTGGCATGAGATAAGCCATCTGGGCCGTTGTATTCAAGCTGGCACCCAGAAATATTATGTTTTGTGAGGGCACTAGTTTTGATTTCTTTTCGTTTACTGTGTGACCTAGGCAACTTAGAAGGTGTTTGACAAATGCCAGATGCTTTAAAAGAATGTCCTTGCTTTCTGCTTGAATAAGGCAGTCGTCCAGGTATGGGTATATTTGAATTCCTCTTTGTCTGCAGTATGCAATTACTGGTGCCAGGCATTTTGTGAAGACTCTGGGCGCAGTAGATAAGCCAAAGGGCAGTGCAGAGAATTGATAATGCATTGAACCTGCAATGAAGCGGAGGTATCTTCTGCAATTTTGTCTGATAGGGACATGCAGGTATGCCTCCTTGAGGTCCAACGTTACTAGCCAAGCATTCTTGCCCAGCATGGGAAGAAGCTGCTGTAGTGTTAGCATCCTGAATTTTGGTACTTGCAGATAGGTGTTCAGAATTGAAAGATCCAGAATGGGTCTCCATGCTTTGTCCTTTCTTGGGACTAGAAAGAGCCTTGAGTAAAATCCTTGTCCTTGCTCCTGTGTAGGTACCTATTGAATGGCTCTCATGTCCATGAGAGCTGTAATTTGTTTTTGTGCCTCTGGCCATTGATTTGGTGGCAGGTTTGGCATTCCTTTTATCCTTGGTAAGGTATGAAAGTGGAATCTGTATCCTTGAGAGAGAATGTCTAGAACCCATTTGTCTTTTGTGATGATGTGCCAGTTGTCTGCAAAAAATGCTAATTTTCCTCCCAAGGGAGCTGCCAGGACAGATTTGCTTGATAGTTTGAGGATTGAGTCATTGTGCTTGTCTTCTGCTAGCCTGGGGCCTATCTTCTCCTCCTTTCTGGGTAGCAGTACCCCATTGGCGAGGTTTGTAAGGGCCTTGTGACTGACCTCTGCCCCTTGGGCATCTGTATTTGCCTCTCTGTGATCTGTCAGAAGCTGGAAAGGACCAGTTTTTCATTGGTCAATTTCTGCTGAAATGAGGGGGTTGTACCTGCAAAAAATCCTTGACCGTCTGCATAGACTTTGCCTTATCCTCCATTTTCTTTAAAACCTCTTCTGCTTTGACACCAAATAATACATCCTGCTGTAAAGGTGAATCCAATAATTTTGCTTTAACATGATCAGGAAGGGTTTGTTCTTTTAAACAAGCATGTCTACGTATGACAGAGCCAGTAACAGCTGCTCTACAGGAAGCTTCCAATGAATCAAATCCGCATTGTAAAGTATGTTTGCCCACCTGTTCAGCTGCATGCAACAGATCCTGCATTTCCTTGAATTCAGACTGTTCAGTATGTGTGCTCATTTTTTGTTTTAATTGAGACATTAGGAATTGCTGATATTTCAGCATGTGAAACTGACAATTTAATGCTCTCATAGCCAGAGTTGCTGAGGTGTATATTTTCTTTCCCCATCTATCTAGGGCTCTGGAATCCCTTTCAGAGGGCACAGGAATTTTAGCCATAGAAGCTTTAGCTCCCTTAGGACCCTGGGAAATTGTTTCTGGGTCAGCCACAGGACTTTTATAAAGGAATTTGTGTGAGTCAGGTACTCTGTAGTATCTGTCTGGTTTGGCTGCAGCAGGAGGTAAAGAGTCTGGATTTAGACTAGACTCCAAGTAAACATCATCCACAATATCCAAAACTGGAGGGATAGCAAGAGGTCTGTGCTGGGGTAGTAAAAGGAACTCTCTGAGCCTTTTCTTAGAATCAGAGTAGTCCTGGCCTTCCCAGTGAAAATGTTCCCTCATGGTATGTAAAGTTTCCCCAAAGGAGTAGTCTTCAGGGGGAGATGCTGAGGGAATAGAGTCTTCAGCATCAGAGTCTTCATAAGGTGGAAAAGTGTAATCCTGTTCCTCAGAGGAATCTGAGGAAAATGAAACCTTGTCAGAGGAAGCATAATCCTCCTCTTGTCTTGGTCTTTTATCAGGAGGGGGATGGGAACCCCTGATTAGGGTAATCAAATCTTCAGCCATCTTAAGCATCTGTTTCTTAGGCATGGGGCCTTGAACTGTAGACTGATGTACAGTCTTCTTTGGTTTTAAAGGAGTTTTAAGCTTAGCATAAGATTTAATGGTGAGTGTAGTCGGTCTGAAGACACCTTCTGCAACAGAAGGTGTTTCCACTGCACCGAGGTCTACTTCTGCTCCGGTGTCGGAAGGGCCTAATGAAGATGGCTGCGTCGGCCTAGTAGACTCCACTTGAGAATCTGCAGCTGTCTGGGGTTCCAGTTCTGCGGTTGTCAGGGGCTGCGTAGGTGCCTCACTGAAAACCAGAGAACCGGCGACAGGCCCAGCAGAGGCCTCGGAGTCTGGCTTGTTCCTAGGCTGCCTGTCCTGATCCTTGCGTTTTTTATGCATGCCGGTCGTCGGCTGCTCCGACGGCATGATATAATTAAATTTCCTACCAAAGCAATGTCGTGCGAAGTCAAAACGGAGTTTGATAGTTCGTTTATTAAACCTAGCACAAAACCGACAACCTGTGATGTTGTGGTCTGGGCCTAGGCAAGGAATACAATAGGAATGGAAGTCCTTATGAGGTATTTGCTTCCCACAAGAAATGCAATTGTTAACTTTTTCTGACATTGGACTGAGGCAAGAAAAGGTTCCCCAACGGGGTACTTAGCTTTATTGAAGACTTTGGACTGAAATTCTAATCGAAAATCTCAGGTGTCGTCCAACCAGCACTTGCGAACTGCTTCTGCTTCGGGCACCGCGCGGCAAGAAAGACTGAAGAAAATGGCGTTGGATGCCTCTTATATATCCCTGGTGCTCTGACGTCAGGGAAGAAGCGACAGCAACTGACGCCGGACCAAGACTTTGGAACTCAGGCCAACTGTGGGACCGCCTGATGGCAGGATAACCCAAGTGTGATGACTGCAGCAGGATAACATGATGAACATCCTCCAAACACTTGACCTGACCCAGTTTGGCTTTGTTAAGGGCAGATCATGCCTACTAAACCTGGTTGACTTCTTCGAGAAAGGTGGTTCACACAGCCTACCTTGACCTCGCCAAGGCTTTCGACACCATTCCCTACTTGGGTATTACAGAAAATCTCTCCAGCCTGAACATAAACCCCTATGTCATGAGATGGGTTGCCAGTTGGCTTACAGACAGAACTCACACGGCAAGAATAGCGGGCTCCAGGTCCGACTCTAAACCAGTCACAAGTGGTGTCCCGCAAGGCTCGGTCCTGGGACCCCTACTGTTCGGCATATACTTCTCAGAAGTACAGATAAACACAAGAGGACTATGGCTAATCAACTTCACCGATGACTGCAAACTGGGAGCTATAATTGACTCTCCGGCTGACACGGACATCCTCCAAAAGGGCCTTACTGAGACAGACACCTGGTGTCAAAGTCATGGCCTCAAGCTAAATGCCAAAAAATGCATAGTCATCCCGTTTGGGAAAAACAAATTACCACATAGGTGGCAGCCCCCTTAATACAAAAGAGGTAATAAGAGATCTGGGGACCCAGGTAGATAATAATCTCTCCTTTGACAATCATATTGCCAAAGTAGTTAGGAAATCCTTCTATGTGGCCCATCTAATTATTAAAGGGTTCACATCTAGAAATAAAGAGGTTATAGTGCCCCTCTACTCATCACTCATTAGACCCATCATAGAGTACAATGCCCCATTTGGGATGTACCTCACAAGACATTTCCAACAGCTGGAAAGACCACAAAAGTACCTCACCAAGAGGACTACTGGCCTCAAACATATGTCCTATGCAGCCTGACTGAAAAAACTCTGGCTGTACTCAGTGGCATATCACTTACTCAGAGGTGATCTCTGCCTAACTTACAAAGCCATGTCCAACTCAGAATTGATGGACATGCTCCACCTAAAGAAATCCAAGTCACTGCGAGCCACGCGCTCTAGTGAGCTAAACCTCTCCACAACAAAAAATAGAACATGCTGGAGGGATAGATTCCTGTCACACAGACTCCCCATGCTTTGGAACAAAATTCCAAACTACATTAGGCAGAGCTCCTTACTAAGACTCTTCAAGAGAAACCCTGACGAGTGGATGGGTAACAGAAAATACAGCCCTGGGATCACTTCATTGGCTCTGCTTGACAGAGGATCAGTTAATTAATCAATGGGGCGGCGAAAGCCGACACACTCTGGCTAGGCTTATAAATGCCCTCAGGCAGATAGTCTAGTACCTACCTATGAACCTATGCATACTAGTGTAATATAAGTATTCATTCCTATGCACAGCTTTTTGTGAACAGATGTCTGTAAGTTGTTACCATCAAATGTTAAATTTACATCCAAAAAATTAATATTATTCTTTGAAGTAGACATGGAAAAATATTGAAAATCAGTACAAGTATTTAAGAAGTTAACAAACTCTATTAACTCATCATGACCACCCTCCTAGATAAGAAAGACATCATCTACAAAACATTTAAAAAATGTAACCTCATGCGAAAAATGTGCTGGACCATTATATATACATTTGGTTTCCCACTTATCCAGTACTAAGTTTGAGTATGTATTAGCAATTGGGGTACCCATTGCAATCCTGATATTTGATGGTAAAACTTCTCATTAAAAACAAATACATTGTTGTCTAATACCAATTCCAGGAGTTCACATAAAGTTTCTATCTGTCTGGTAAATCAGCATATTTGCATAGTAGTTCCCTGAATGAATTAATACCATAATCATTAGAAATTACTGTAAATAGTGATTTTATATAAAGTACAACAAATAAAAATGGAGGATTTGTCCTAGTTGTAAAATATTGCTACAACTGTTTCAAAAAAAAATCCTCTCTTCACATATTTAAGATATTTATTCAACATATTCTGTAGGTATAGAGAAATTGGCACATATAGTAGATGTAGGCAGGGTGTAAGGAAAATGATTAATGATAACTGGGATATCCTTAGATCTCTCCCCGAATTGCAGGGCATTATAGGTAATAAACCAAAGTTTGCTTATTGTAATTGTTCAAATTTGAAACAGATGCTTTCTTATAAAGATATTAAATGTAATATGAATACTGTACAGGTTGCTAAGGATGGTACTCATCCTTGTCATAATTGCAGTTGCTGCACATCTATTAATAGTGACTAAATTCACACATCCTGTTACCAATAAATTATACACATTTACGTGTTTGCAACATGCAACTCGAGTAGTATTATTTACCTTGCAACATGTACAATATGTCCAACTTTTTATGTGGGTAAATCCACAAGACACTTGAAAGATACAATAACTGAGCACAAATCTGATATAAGAAGAAGTATTTTAACAAATGAGAATGGCTCACAACATGTGTTTACTTTTAGAGTAATTACTACTGTATATAGAAATATAATATAATATAATACAAGCTGATTGCCCTCCTGATACAAATCAGTTGGCAACTTTCAAACCAGTTTTAAGACATAAACAAACGTGTTTAAAATAATATGTGTTCTTTAAGAGGAGGTGTTTTATATGTTGATTGATTTAGTGATCTTATTGGCTGTGCTTAATAGCTATGAATATATGAACAAGGTTGTTTAAATATTTTTTAATCTGCACTGAAGAAAGGTTTGATGTGAACCTGAAAGCTTTGTCTTTTTGTTTTCTTGTTATTAAATCTGACCAGTACGTTGTCGAGGTGGGTTATTTATTGTGATAATTAAAGGAGTGCACAAAATTCTGAGATCTAGAAGCAAGTGTGCGCATATGGCATAATGACAGATAGGTCAATTAGGAATACATACGAGAAAGGGGAAGCCTGTGTCAGACTAGCAGTGCAGGAATAATGGAAAAGCAAATACACAAATGGGTGGACACATTAAGAAAAATAAGGAACACCGGGACATACTGCTCATACAAGTACTGCAACTGTATGCAATAACAATTGTGACAGAAACATGCACATTGTGAAATGCAGAGTGTGAGACAGAGAACACTCCCAAATTATTATGCACTACAATCCACGTGGATGTGTTAAGAATTAGAACTGTCATGCTCAACAGAAAATCGTGCTGCACTAAAAATTGTTACAGATTTGTAAAATCTAACAGATGGCATGTATGTACACAGGAGATGTAGGACATGTCAGGAAACCTTTACTAAGATGGAAATCTTGTCAGACACAAGTCTTATGGTGGAAGTCCATTAAAAAGTGTGTGTGTATATGTGAGTATGACTATGATATGATTAAAAGTGTGAATTCAAGACCACTCATGACAGTTACCTCTTAGGAGAGGTAATCACAATACAACTGCACCTTATTTCATTATTGTGTAAGGACAACTGCTGCATGCACTGTTTCAAAGTACTATGTGATTGGAGTAGAAAGAATAAATACCTATGCAAACATCATATTACTTTTGTATTACCTGTTGCTGCAACACATACAAAGTTAGCGCACTGATGACAAACTACACATCTGAAGGATTTTTAATACTATGTTGGAAAATGTATACTGAACCGAGCATTAGGCAATAAATCCTAATACTCGGGTCACAACACTCAACTTTTAGTTATGTACTCACCATAACTTCAGATGTTTGGGATCCATCTCGCCTACATTCTGAATGATGGGTTAGTCTCTTACTGGCTGAGCTTACCATATCCCAGGATGCACCACTACCAGTCCCCCAGATCTAGTTTGTCCGCACATGCACACATGCATATACTGCTTATATACCATCGTCAGATGAAACAAGATAAAACAGTAGAACTCAAAACCGTTCAATCTCTTCTGATCTCCAAGGCAGGGGGAAGGAGGGTGGATGGATCCCAAACATCTGAAGTTATGGTGAGTACATAACTCATTCTGAATGATGGGACAGCGTCCCTAGCACCTGATCCTGGGTGGCTCACTGGAAAACACTCCTGAGTACCGTGGAACTTAGATGCCACATCCAATTTGTAGTGGGAAAAGTAGCCATAGCTCTGGTAGAATGAGCCTTGATAGATGTTGTAAGTTGCTTTGATGGTTTGGCCCAGTTTATTATCTGAGAAGGACACAAACAACTGGTCTGACTCTGTCTAAATAGTGTGAACATCAATTTATGAAGAGTGTATTCTGCTTCATTGGAGAACTAGAACAGACCTTTGGGACAAAGGATGGATTAGGCCTAAGTGATACTCTATCCTTGTGGAAAATCCAAGACAGATATTTTAACCAAATCAAGATTTAATGAAAGTTTTGCATAGTCTGCTGCTCATCAAAGGAGGATCCATGGATTAAGTGGAATTTAGAGATAGCCGCTAGTTGGACTTTAATAGTTGAGACAGAAGATCCCTGATTAAACAGGGATGTTAAAATTTCAAGACCTCTGGGACAGGAGCAGTGATAGGGTCTAAGCCCTTGAGTTGAGCCCAGATAGCAAACCTCTTCCACTTACTAAGGTACAATTTGTTAGTGGTGGGTTTGTAGATAAAATGTGAACAACTTCCGGGTCTAGTGTGTGCCTTCTAACTAAAGTGTCAATTTCAAAGATTGAAGGGACTGATGTGAAGTCCCGACTGATGGATTGAATCAGGTCTAAAGTCCACGGATCGTCCACTGCATGCTTCTTCGAAACCATACCTGAATCAGTATCATTGAAGACCCTAGTTGAGAGGCTTTTGAATAACTCTGGGAAGAAGCGGAATTGGAGGAAAGGCATAAAGTAGCCCTGTTGGCCAAGGTTGTGCTAGAGCATCCATGGCTGGTACTCCTGATGTGGGATCAAGGAGAAGAACCTTTGGCACTTGGTGTTTAATGGAGTTGCCCCCATCTCCTGAAAACCTGAGCTGCTACTGTGTGGTTTAGAGACCACTCGTGAGGAGAGAATTGTCCTGCTCAATTTGTCTGCCAATATATTTGACTTTGATGTGGGTCGCTACTAAGAAGCGGTTGGTAGCTACAGCCCATTCCCACACTCTCATGGCCTCTCTGCAAAGGGGTATGATCTGGTCCCTCCTTGTTTGTTCAGATACCAAACCACCGACATGTTGTCTGTGTGGATGGCGATGATGCCCTGAGGAAGAAACTTGTGTAAGGCTTGTAGGGATAGAAGTACAGCCCTCATCTCCAACACGTTGATGTGGAGAAGAGCAGCCAGGAGCCCTGAACTAGCCTGCCCAAACAATGCCCCCCCCACCCTATCTGGGAGGCATCTGTCGTCAGGGTAACCACTGGAGAGGGAACAAAGGGGTTTCCTTGATCCAAATTGGATGTCTGAAGCCACCAGCGAAGGTCCCTTTGCATATATCCGTAATCATGATGTGATGATTGAGGGGAAGATCCTGAAAGGACCATTGCGTTGACAATAGCCACTGAAGAATCCTCATGTGCAATCTTGCCAGAGGGACTAAAAGAACCGTGGCAGACATTGAGCCTAGAACTTGTAGAACCATCCTGGCTGGGGCTTTGGATCTCGAGATCAGAGCTTGAACTTGGCCCTGTAAAGTTTGGATCCTTTAGGCAGGAAAAAAGGGCGCGCAGGAAGAAAGACGATATCAATCTTGAGTCTATGTGTGCTCCTATGAACTTTATGCCTTGAGAGGGCAGCAAGACAGACTTTGACCAATTGACTGTAATCCCAGGGTAACACCCAGGAGATGGTCGCTTTGACTTTGTCGATTACTAGATGCCTGGTGGTGGCAGTCAGGATCGAGTAGTGCAGATAGGGAAACACTTGGAATCCAAGACTTCTCAGGTGAGCCGTCACTACTGCCAAACACTTGGTGAACACCCTGGGGGCTGTGGTGAGACCAAATTGGTAATGACTGACTCCCAGGCTGAGCGCAGATACCTTCTGGGCCTGATGTATCGGTATGTGATAATGTCTATGGAGCACATCCAAACATCCTTCTCCAACAATGGGAGAATCAATATTGGTCTCAGGTCCCCTGTCTTTTGGCACTAAAAGAACCTGGAGTAATTTCCTGATCCGATCTGGTCTGTGGGGACGGTTGGATGACTTTTCTAGCAGCTTTAAAGCTGACTGGGTGGTGGAGGCTCTCTGCCTCTGGAAGGGATTCTTCCTGCTGTTGGGAGAAAAACTAATAACGGCACCTACGGCAGATAAAGTTTTCCCTCTTGCTCACAGCAGGTTTTAACCTTGGGTCCAAACAAGGAGGACCCATCAAAGGGAGGCGTCGGCGAAGACTTGAAGGCCTCCGCCAAACTGGCCAACGTGAGCCAGGCTTGTCTCTGTAGAGCCACGCCTGTGCCTGGAAATGAGCCTCATGGACGAGTTAGAAATTGGCGTAAGGATAGCCAACTGAGAGCTAACCGACTGGGCTAGCTGCTCAGGTGGAATCTGACAACTCCTTGACCAGATCCCTCTGAAGCCTGGTAAAATGTGCCAAATAATTCAGAGACCTTCGTACCTGTCCATACTCCTAGACTCCTTATTAGGAGGATGGATCCTGTTGTGTAGCAGATGCCACCACCATGGCATCTACAGCGGGAGCAGACAAAAATTTATTTGGGCGAGAAGGGACTGGTTCCCGGTATCTGGATGTTCCCACGCCCCGACAAACTAAATCCAGAAGCTCGTCGCGGAGACACTGGAGGCGGAGGGCTGAGCCCCAAAGGCCTTGAGGAGCACTGACTCGTCAGTAGAGGTTTGGATATCCAGCCGCCTCGTTGTTTGAGATCTCTAAGATGTCTGCAAAGGAGACATCATCCGAGGCGACATCATCCAGATCAGTGTCTGAAGTAATAGACTGGAGTCCACGTGCTTCCTCTTGCACGATCTCTTCCTTGGGGTTCCTCGAAGACAGCTCAGAAGAACCCTCAGGAGGAGGAACCCCACTGGGGTAACCTCAGGCGCTGACTATGGACAGGGAACTGCCGAGATGGCGAAGAGGACTTGGCTGGCTCTGGCGGACCCCCAGAATCCTGGGAGTGTCGGTCCCCCAGAGCCCGTGATAGTCCCGGAAGACCCGAGCATAGGTCCCGAAACATCACCCCGCCGACCCTGAGATCTCCATCGGCTCCAACAGCACCTGCTCCGACAGAGCGAAGCAGTCGGAGGAGGAATGGCAATAAACAAATTTTGGAAGACTGGGGACTGGAACAGTCTTTGGAGCACCCTGTCTATATCAGAATCTGACATCCTTGAAGACCGAGAGGAAACAACACACCAGTTTCCATCGGTGCGAGGTGGACTGAGGAAGTGTCTGAGTGGGCAACCTTTGTCGCTCGAGCAGCGTGGGAGCCGACGAAGATGACCCTCTCATGCCTCAGCAGCTCGCTGCCTCAAGCCAGAGGATAGATTGGGCACATCGGGCGAGACCCGCGACCTCGGACCCGGTCCCTGGCCGAGATGAAGAGGCTGAGAGGCCTGCCTTTGTTTCTTAGCGGGACGGCCGACGTGACTGCCTTTCTTTTTGGCCGGAGAAGAGGGAGAGAGGATGCCAAAGCTTCTTGAAGAATTTTAATTAATCCCTTAAGAATTAATTTATTTTTCCTCTCCTGGAGGACCCTTGAGGAAAAAGCGTGACATACACTACATGATTCCTGTAAATGCCAATACACACATAGCGAGGATGCGTCCGATGGACATTTTGAAGCTACATTTTACACATTTCTTGAAGCCCAAGGCCTGGGATTCTGAGACATTATAGAAATTTTCAAAAGTAACTGAAAGAACACTGGTAATACACCTAGAGTAGGCTTACAGTTATCACTATACTCTGAGTTAGTCAACACAGCACAAACTCTGTAATATAATAATTTCTCTCGTTAGATCTTATTTAAGAAGAGAAATGTAAATGATTCAAACAGAACGAAGTCACCTACAAACAAAAGACCGGAAAGGCCTTTCCAGACAAGAGGTACTCCTAGTCACTCACAACACAAGAATTCACCAAGTGAATTTTGTCAAACACACTCAAAACACAAGAATAGCTGTTAAAACAGCTTTTTGTAGAAAAAGAAGAAAAACCTGACAGAAAAACTAGTGAAATAATCACTACTTAACTCAGCCAGCTCGAGACCACGTCTTCACTTGTTAGCGGCAAACAAGATCTGGGGGACTGGTAGTGGTGCATCCTGGGATATGGTAAGCTCAGCCAGTAAGAGACTTCGCTCTTTGGCATAACCCATCATTCAGAATGTAGGCGAGATAGGATCACATAACATCATACTTTACAGACAGTTGCAACATCACTATCATGTTGTCACTGAACTGTGGAAATACAACAGTTGTAAACTGGTCTATAACACTGTTGATGTCCTCACATTGTCACCAAGCTTTATTGTGAGAGAATCTGCAGATCCATGCTGCTGGAAGCAAATTCTCAGCAGTTTTTGCCAAAAAAAAAAAAAAAAACCCACAAACGACAATAACTATTCCCAAACACTGATGACTTATGATGCTTTGTGCTAACCAGTGTGCAATGGAAAATACAATACGTACATCATTTTACTGGGCATGCTCATAAGGAAGTACAACAATAATTGGATGAGCATCATCCACCCATCCAAAAAACATAACAAAATATCATAGCAGAGGTCCTATGACACTTTTGTTACCTCTACGTAGCATGTCACACATCAAGATCTGTTGAATAAGCCATTCTTGCCAGTTACCACTACATTGTGAACAAAAATAATAAAAGGCAGACTCTACTGGATTCAAACATAGGCAATGTACATCAAGATTCTCTTGACTTGCATACAACTGATGATGCCATACAGGAAATACCTGCAAAGTGAAGGATTTGGTGTAGAAAGTTTAACACAGATCATGTCACAGCATGATGGAACAATAAGTCCCTAAAGTACGGAGAAACAGGTGGAACGGTTGACATCTGAAGAAAAAATATGGACATGGAAAAGAAAAAGAGATTCAATGTGGTGCAATATTTATGCAAAGGAGAAAGCACGACTAACCAATGCAAAAACAGCACCTAGGATATTTGAAGAGAAATATAGACAAAGGTATTCAGATATGGAAAATTTCATGATACAAAAAACAAAAAACAAAAGGAGAAAGAAGAAAAGAGGACTAGTAATGATAAAGTTAAGAAATGGAAACTGAAGTTAAGGATTACCTGCAAAATGAAAGATTTAGTATAGAAAATCCAACTTTGGTAATGCCACAGCATGAGCAATGAGTCCCCAAATTAATGAGAAACAGGTGGAATGGGAGGCATCTGATCATCTGCCACATGAAAATACTCTGGAGCCTTCAATAAGAAACAGTACAAAAGTTCAGCTGGAGTTGCAAAGTAAGGGAAGGAGCAGAAAACTGTTGCAAGTCTGATGCATTCAATGTTGTGGAGTGATAGACCAGTGAGTTCCCATATGATAGAGCAATGGATGACGCAGGATGCAGCTGAAGAGAATATGTCACAGGAAGATGTTCTGGAACTTCCTGTAGAATGCCCACTGGAAATGGAGAACAAAGAATATGCCCTTAGTTTAGAGGAAAATGATCTAAGGAAAGGGTTTCATGATTTAACAGAGATGGATAGACATGTTAAGCTTGATGACAGAAATTGATTACAGAAAGTCAATAACACCAAAAATGTTAGAAGTCTGATAAAAAAAAAATGAACACAGTAATTAAGACTATTAACAAATTCATGTGATATAACAGAAGTAAATATTAATTTTGCTGCACAGTAATTTATCCTAACAGATAAAGTATTACCACAAAAACACAGGGCAATAAGGGAAAGGAAGGGAAGAAATCAAATGTCATCATGGAAGTATCGAATAGAGAAAACTATAAAGCAACTAAGATGACAAATGGCACTGTTAGAGTGCAGAAGAGGGAACAGATCAACAAAAATATTTAGAAAGATAGCCATGGTAAACGCAACATGCAGTATTATAGCAGAGCAGGATCTGTCGTACACTATTTTAAATAATAAGCTAATGATTTCAGCACAGAAAGATAACTTAGAAGATATGCAGATAAATATAAATAAAAAGTACAAAATAAGCAATTAATTGATGACCCAAAAAAGTTTATAGAGATTTGGGAAACAAAGCAAAAGGAATAGAAATGCTACCAAATAAAGAAGAAACAGACACATTTTGGAGAAATACCTATGAAGACAGTGGAACAAAACAAAGATGCTGAATGGATAGAAGAAGTAAAAGAAACAGTAAGAAGTTCAAATGTACAGGATATGAAATGGGAAGAAGTAATGACCAGAGAAACTGAAATAAAAGGCCCAGGCCCAGATGCAGTACCTAACTTCTGGCTAAAGGTATTAGCATATTTACACAAAACTTTAGACCTGAGTAAGAGCTACTTATATGTGCACCTCAAACAGACACCAACCTGGTTAACAGGAAAAATGTTACCCCTCCTTAAGACTGAACCCGCAAGCTACCCTAAAAACTATAGACCAATAATTTGTCTTCCGATGATGTATAAACTATGCACTGGAACTGCTGCTGATAGAGTTTATAGCCATTTAGAAGAAAACTTGATTGTGGCAATAAAACAAAAGGGTAAGAAAAGAAAGTCATATGGAACAAAGGATAATTTGTTGTTAAAGAAAGTCATAGCAGAGAATTGTAAAATGGGGAAGAATTTAAATATGTCAAGGATAAATTACAAAAAAGCATTTGACAGCATCCCACATTCATGGATAAAAGAGTGCTTACAAATGTACAAGATACATCCTACATTGAAAAATTGCATTACAGTGACCATGAAACAGTGGCAAGCTACTTTGCAGCTAAACAATGACAAAGGACAATTTATCATCCCAGGGATAAAAATTCAAAGGGGGATATTCCAGGGTAACGCTTTGTCACCCTGCTCTTTTGTCTTGTCCTTAACCCATTTCATTTAACAGATTATGTTATGATTACAATTTGGCTCCCAGGAAACAGCAAAGTGTAAAGACTTTGCATCTTCTTTTTGTGGATGATTTAAAACTGTATAGTTCATCAAATGAGGATCTGAAAACACAACTGCAAGTGGACAAAACTTTCTCAGATGATATAAGAATGTCATTTGGTCTTGATAAATGTGCAAAAGTAACATGTAAAGCAGCAAAGCTGCAGTACCAAGATAATATCAATCTGGGACAGAAATTTAATATAAAGAAATTAGAGCAGGAGGGAATGTTTAACTATTTGGGAACTGAAGAAGGATCAACAATAAAACATGAACACATGAGAACAAAACGTAGTAAGGAACATTTAAAAAAATTACAATTATTACTGAAAACAGCCCTGACATCTAGGAACAAAGTCCAAACTATAAACCAATTTGCTCTTCCTGTTCTAACTTACAGTTTTGGTGTGACTGACTTGCACAAAAAGGTATTGGCTCAACTGGACAGGAAAACAAAAAAATACTTCATGCATATCAAATGATACATAAAAATCAGTGTATACCAAGATTATATATTCCACATTATGAAGGCGGTATGGGCCACCTCAAAATTGATTACATGTATAGATCTACAATTGTAGGACTGCATACATATCTACTGACCTCACCAGATCCAAACATAGTGAGTTTTCTATCTAAAAACAAAAAAAACAAAAAATAATCCTTGTTTTCCTGCCTCTCCTCGACTAGTTTAGACCAGTTTACAGGCTTTGCTGCATTCTGGGCTGTGGTGTAGTTCCTGTGTTGTCCATTACCTTACTTGGATAAGAAGGAAGTTTCTTTGCTCACCAGTGGGAGTGGGGAGCCTTGAGCAGCCTATCTGTCCCTGAAGGAGTGACCTCAGCACAAGAGCTGTAGTAATTGGTTGTTTTGGACCATTTCTAGCTCTTTTGAAGTTCCCTGTTTAAAATCCGCCTCAGAGCGTTTTTTCTGGCTATACTACTCAGAGACAGCTCCACGTGGTCCTGCAGAGTGGTCCTAGCTACAGAGAACTGAGAAAAGTGACTACTTTCCAGATTTAAGTATTTTTTTCTGTTTTTTTACTTGGAATACCTTCTCTTGCTTATTTTAAACAAGCTTATACTGTTTTTTAACTGTTTGCTGCATTATATAGTATCTGCACTTAAAATTTTACCTGGTCGAAAATTAATCGAAAATCTGTTGTTTGTTTAATTTAACTACTGAGGCTGACCACTAAAGTGTGCTAGCCTGTGTAACTGATTTATTGCTGCCTTCTGTATTTCTGGGTGTTTTCTATCTAAAAACAAAAAAAACAAAAAACAATCCTTGTTTTCCCGCCTCTCCTCGACTAGTTTAGACCAGTTTACAGGCTTTGCTGTATTCTGGGCTGTGGTGTAGTTCCTGTGTTGTCCATTACCTTACTTGGATAAGAAGGAAGTTTCTTTGTTCACCAGTCGGAATGGGGAGCCTTGAGCAGCCTATCTGTCCCTGAAGGAGTGACCTCAGCACAAGAGCTGTAGTAATTGGTTGTTTTGGACCATTTCTAGCTCTTTTGAAGTTCCCTGTTTAAAATCCGCATTTGCATGGCTTTGCACGATTGTGCGCATAGCGCAGCGCCGGTTAAACTTTTGTTGGCTCCACCAAGTCTGCTCTTCAAATCTTCCCTTAGAAAGCTCTACTCTTAGAATAACCAGTCTACTTGTTATATTATAAGCATAGCACTTGTTCTCAAAGCTTCTCTTCTAAGCAAGCACTCTCAAACTCAAGTAGCACTACATCCACCTACCACCCCAACCACTTCCCTTAAAGGCACAGCACTCTCTTGTAATATTCTAGCATGTCGAGTGGTAGATTGCTAGCATCTTCTCCTGTTCAGCTGGTTAATCTGGGAATCTTGAGACAATGCTATAATTGTCTCATGTACACAGACAACCCTCTCCTCCTCCTCCCAACAAACACAAATACATGTGAGAGATGCAACTATATAGCCAAACTGGAGGCTGAACTCTCTCAACTCAGGATTGGCAAGACCAGACAGGAGGAAAAGGTAACCACACACACAACAAACCCAGTCACATATAGACCTACCCCAACTGCAAATCAAGCACATAATAACACAAAAACATACTTGGAGGCTCTATTAAAAAACTTACCAAAACAACAGAGGCTCCCAAAGCAGACACCCAAAAATCCACCACCTCAAAACATAACACATGCAACACATACTTCAATAAATCGGTGTGTCAATAAATCACAGCCCTTAAGGCCAAACACTATGCCTGATACACTAGTGATAGGTGACTCTATAGTCAGACACACTGACGTCCCACTTACCAGGCTGAGCAAAGGAGAGGGTAACGGTAGCCTATCGGGGGCTAGGATCCGCCATATAACACACGCACTCAGGTCACTCAAAAGCACGTACAAATATGACTCTGTCATTGTCCATGTCTGCGTGAATGACCTGAGACGTACCTCCTTGGACTACATGAAAAGAGACATAGAGGAGCTCTCTGATTATGTAGCCCAGGCTGGTATGACCCTGACCCTGAGCAGCATCCTGCCCTCACCAAGAATGAGGCCACAATACAAAGACAAGATGATCAGCTTTAATAATTGGCTCAATTACTGGTGTCATTCTAGGGGGATCCAATGTCTGTCTGCCTGGGATGACATGCTGGACAAGCCACGCTGCTTCACAAGGGACGGCTTGCACCTGTCACCACTGGGCTTCCGGATATTGGCTAAGGCTCTTGCCACCCCCATAGTGCCTTTTTTAGGCAAGGCTCAAAAGATGAACCCACCTCCTTAGAAAACAAAAATGGAAAAAAATTAAGGGTAATGCTGCTCAATGCCAGAAATCTAAATCTCAAGATGCAGGCTCTTGAAGCACTCCTCAGTATGGAGAACATCGATGTCTGTGCTGTAACCGAGACCTGGTTCAAGGCTCCTGAGAGCACCCCAGCGCTACCAGGCTTTACCTCATATCATGCTTTTCGGCCCCAAAACCTGGGCCGAACCACAAAGGGAGGGGGAGTGCCCATATTCATCAAGGATACCCACACCTCCAGGTTAGTGGCAACTCATGAAGCATCGGAGACCATCCAGGTGCAGCTAACAGTAGGCAAAACTGCTATACAACTGGTTGCATGTTACAGACCACCCTCCCAATCTCAAGAACCCCACTCAGACTTCCTGAAGACATTGGAAGATATGAATGTCTCACCAAATACCATCATATCGGGAGACTTCAATTACCCTAACATGGACTGGGTGCACTATTCTAGCCCTAAGACCTTAGCCCAAAGGTTCCTGGAATTCATAAACTCAAATGCAATGGAACAGCTCAGACCTGATCATCACAAACATGGGGACAAAATGCTCCACACTGGAAGTATTCCCCTCACTGGTGAGATCTGACCACAAACTAATCACCCTGGATATACATTTACCACCTCCACCCCCAGCACAAAAGACTACAGTGAGAAACTTTTCAAAAGCTGACTTTACACTTCTCAAGACTGAGATGGTATCATTTAAGCCCACAGGGCCAATGGAAACCACATCCCACAATGCTGAATCCTACACAAATGCTTTCTACGGACATCTCCAAGAATGCATGGATCGTGCAATGCCAAATAAAACCAAGACCCTCTCCACCAAAGGAAAGCGTCCTGTCTGGTGGACCCCAGCCATAAACAAATTGTATAACAAAAGAAGGAAGCTACTGCAAGACAGAGCAAAATCCCATAAAGGGAAGGCATCTCTGATCAGCACTAGTAGAAAGCTACATTCTCTCACAAAAACATCCAAGGCCAACTTTGAGAGAAAAATCGCCAAGGACACTAAAGATAACCACAAGGCATTCTTCAGTTATGTTAGAAACCTGGGCAGAAACCCTCAGATATGCTCAGAGTTAGTATACAACGACAAAAAATTTACCGAACCCACAGATATTGCCAACATTCTGGCAGACAGGTTCAGTGCAAATTTCTCCCCTCCCTCACCTCCAAAAGAAGAAATACTCATCCCAGCTGAATGTAACCTCCCTGTCATCTCTGATGTCCAGGTGAGAACCGCCCTCAGCAAAGCAAAAAACACAGCATCTATGGGACCCGATGGTATCCCCGGCTGCGTGATACGTGAACTCCAAGAGGAGCTAAACCCACATATAAAAATGTTATTTAACCTTAGCCTTACTACAGGATATGTACCTGACCACTGGCGTACAGCAACAGTGGTCCCACTCCACAAGGGAGGCTCCACTACAGACCCTGGGAACTACCGCCCCATAAGCTTGACCAGCCTGGTTTGCAAAGCTATGGAATGAATTATTAGGGAACTCATAAACAACGACATTGGGGACCTACAGACACTTGATCCCACCCAGTTCGGCTTTGTAAAGGGCAGATCCTGCCTTTTGAACCTGGTTGACTTTTTCGAAACAGTCACTAGAGCCATTGATGAGGGCAAAGCAGTCCATACAGCCTACCTGGACTTGGCTAAAGCCATCGACACAATACCCCACTCGGGGATCATAGATAAGCTAAACAGCTTAAATGTAAATCCATATGTCACAAGATGGGTTGCAAACTGGCTAAAGAACAGAACCCATAAAGTCAAGATTGCGGGAGCCATGTCAGACTCAAAGCCAGTCACAAGTGGTGTCCCACAGGGCTCTGTCCTGGGACCCCGCTTGTTCGGCATTTACTTCTCAGATGTGAAAGCAAACATGGGAGGGTTGTGGCTGACAAAGTTCGCAGATGACTGCAAACTAGGCGCCATAGTCGATACACCAGCTGACACATACATCCTACAGAAAGGCCTCACGAAGCGGACAACTGGTGCCGGAATCATGGCCTTAAACTGAATGTCAAGAAATGTATAGTCATCCCCTTTGGGAAAAACAAAGTACCCACAAATTATCACATAGACAGTAACCCACTGAGTACCGAAAAAGTAATCAGAGACCTGGGGACCCAAGTTGATAGTGACCTCTCATTTGACACCCACATTGCCAAAGTGGTTAGAAAGACTTTCTACCTTGCCCACCTTATCATGAAGGGGTTCACATCCAGATCAAAGGAGGTCATCATGCCCCTGTACTCCTCCCTTATCAGGCCCATGATTGAGTACAATGCCCCATTTGGTATGTACCTCACCCGGCACTTACAACAGCTGGAGAGACCCCAGAAGTACCTCACCAAGAGGATCAAGGGTCTCCAACATATGTCATATGCTGCCAGGCTGAAGAAACTCCAGCTCTATTCAGTAGCATACCGCCTGCTCAGAGGTGATCTGTGCCTGACGTACAAGGCCATATCCAACCAGGAATTGATGGACATGCTCCACCTCAAAAAATCCAAATCCATAAGAACCACGAGAGCCAAAGATTTAAACCTCAGTACAAACATGAATAGAACATGCTGGAGGGACAGATTCATAACTCAGAGGCTTCCCATACTCTGGAACAAAATCCCAGTCCATGTTAGGCAGCACCCCTCACTGACTCTCTTCAAGAGAAATCTTGACGAGTGGATGGGAGATCGTAGGTTTACGCCGGGGGTCACCCCTGTGTCGCTACTTGACAGAGGCACAGTAAACTAATTTTAATCAGTAAGGGGGTCTTCAATGTGTCACTACTAGACAAAGGCACAGTATTCTAAATGTATTCTATACACCTTAGCACCACTACATGGGGTGGCGAAAGCCACATCTCTAGGGCTAGGCGTGCAAATTCCCCAGGGCAGATAGCCTAGTACTAAACTATGAAACTATGAAACTAAGTGAACAAGTCTAAGATGACTTCCCTGCTTAATTTAGCAGAAGCATATTTGTGTCAAGCAGGAATGGAAATCAAACCAGTAGACAAAAATCAGGCAGCAACTGGATGTGCCAAAAAAACAAAAGAAAGAATATAAGGAGAATGATCACATGAGAAGGCAAGTAATGAGGAAAAGGCATAAACATAGTTTCAAGTACAGAAAACTCCTGGAAGAACCTGGTCCATTAGGAGGATCTGACACAAAAATCACTCAGGATATGGGAATTTAAACCAAAAGATGAAAGGTTAATATTGGTGGCCCAGGAAGATGGACTATACACACATTAGTTTACAAAGTCCATTGAGCATGTGGGAGAAACAGACAAATGCAGGTTCTGTAAAACAGAACCAGAAGCAGTCACACATATTGTTGCTGGGTGTGATACACTAATGGCAGAGGGTCTATATACTGAAAGGCATAAAGTACAGTTTTGTACCTACCATAAATGTAGATGTTCGAAGATCCACATTGCTGCAGTCCTTACACTTGGGTAGTCCGCTGTCCTCGGTCAGCCCGAATATCAAAGTATAAGGCTGATGTCGGTCAAGGCGCATTTGACTGACATCAGGACGTCAGGGTACAAATGCGCATGACCGACATCATATCCTCAGTCTTTTCTTGCCCCAGATGTCAGAAGACCCTAAAAATAAAGGTCAAAACCAAAAGACAGCAAACAACCAACCAACCACCCTTGCACTAATTATATGTACAATATATACAATATACACAATATTTACAACCCAACCCACACAACCACCTCTAACCACAGAGGGAAAGGAGGGAGGGTAAATTGGACTGCAGCAATGTGGATCTTCGAACATCTACATTTATGGTAGGTACAAAACTGTACTATGTTCTTCATCTCACATTGCTGCAGTCCTTACACTTGGGTAGAATCCCAAAGCAGAGGTAAGGGAGGATGGCCAAACTACAAGGAAGCAGGAGCTGCCAAAATGCCCTGCAAAACAGCAGTGGCAAAACCAGCCCTGGATTTAGAGTAAAGTGGCAGGTGATAATGCCTAGAGAAAGTATGCACTGAACTCCAAGTAGCTGCCTCCAAAATATCCTTGGTTGCCACTCCCCTCAAAAAGCTGTCAAGTGGCAGTAGCCCTAGTGGAATGAGGCCTAATCCCAGCTGGAATCTCTTTGCCATGATGGGAATAACAGAAAGCAATGCAAAACCCAATCCACTTAGAAATAGTTTGTTTTGACACAGGCTTGCCCTGAGAACTCAAAGCAAAAGAAACAAACAACTGCTGAGACTGCCTGAACCCTTTAGTTCTGTCCAAATAATAACGCAACTGCCTGTGTACATCTAAAGTGTGCAAAATCTTTTCCCCTTTATTTTGGGGATTTGCATAAAAGGTAGGCAAATGAATAGTTTGGTTTAAAGCCACACTAGAAACCACCTTAGGCATAAAGGAAGGATTAGTACGTAAAGATACCCTATCCTTATGGAAAATCAAGAAAGGCTCAACCGCCATAAGGGCCTGCAATTCAGAAACCCTTCTTGCAGAGGTAATGGCCAACAAAAAAGCAGTCTTCCATGATAAATATTTCAACTCAGAGGTAGCTGCAGGCTCAAAAGGTTGTAGAGTGAGTTTCTCCAACACAAAATTGAGATCCCAAGCAGGAGTAGGAGCTCTTTGTGGGGGTCTTATATTCTTTGCCCCTCTAAGAAATTGCTTGAACAAAGGATGAGAAAACAATGGTGGGTCACAATCATAGTGAGCCGAAATTGCTGCAGCATGAACTTTAATAGAAGAGAAAGACAAACCTTTGTCCAGTAACTCAGTAAGATATTGAAGAGCCACACTCAAATTAGGCTCAGAAACATCAAAATCTTTTGCTGCACTCCAAAATAAAAATCTCTTCCATTTATCTGCGTACACTTTCCTTGTACTAGGCCTTCTAGCTTCCAAAATAACATTCAAAACTTGCTGAGGAAGTGGAGGCCCACTATGGTTCAAAACAGAATATGCCAGGCTGTTAGGTGCAGAGAGTGAAGCTTGACATTGAGCAAATGGCTGTCCTCCTGTGACAACAGGTGTGGAATTGAAGGCAAAGGCCATGGAGGCTTCCGTACCAGACTTCTCAGTAATGGGTACCAGTGCTGTCGAGGCCAATCTGGAGCTATTAAAATCATCCTTGGCTTGTCCTGTCTGACCTTTAGAAGTACCTTTGGGAGGAGAGACAGAGGTGGAAAGGCATACACATGAAGATTGCCCCAATTGAAAGAAAGAGCATCCACTCTCCAAGCTGTGGGATGAAACCTTTTTGTGCAAAACTTTGGCAGCTGATGGTTTAGTGGAGAAGCGAACAGATCTATGTCTGGAGTTCCCCATGACACTGTCAATTTCTGAAATACATGAGGATCCAATTTCCACTCGTGGGGATCCATAATTGCCTGCTCAACACATCTGCTAAGGAGTTCTGTGCTCCTGGCAGAAACCTTGCCTGAAGATTGAGCTGTAAACTGAGAGCAGTCTCCCACAAAATCATTGCTTGCCTGCATAGAGGATAAGAATGTTCCCCTTGCTTGTTGATGTACCACATGACAGTTGTGTTGTCTGTTAGAATCAACACCTGCCCTGGAAGAAGTAAATCCTTGAAAGCTATTAATGCAAACTGGACTGCTAACATCTCCTTCAGGTTGATATGTAGATGTTGTAGTCTGGCAGGCCACTTGTCTTGTATCCACTTTCCATTTAGATGAGCTCCCCAAGCTTTGTCTGAGGCATCTGTCGTTAAAATCTGACTCGCCTCTGGCCGGGTCACAGAGAGTCCCTTGTTTAGGTGACATTCCTGAGCCCACCACAAAAATTCCTTTTGAATGCAAGGTATTATTTGAATGACAGTGTCCAGATCCTGGCAGTGCTGTGTCCATACATTTTTGAGATACCATTGCAGCTTCCTCATATGCAGTTTGGCATTGGGAAGCACCAGAATACAAGATGCCATGAACCCTAAGGCTTGAAGGACTGTCCTTGCAGTCAGCCCGGACTGATGAGATAGTTGATGGAAGTAAAGGGAAAGACTCTTTTGTTTGTCCGGGGTTAAAAGGCCATCTGGGATGCTGTATTCAGTCTCACACCCAGAAAGCACATGTCCTGAGAGGGTACTAGACTGGACTTTATTTCGCTCACAGAATACCCCAGGCATCTTAGCACTGCTATCACATATTCCAAATGATGAAGAAGCTCTTCCCTTCCTTGAGCCAGAATCAGGCAGTCGTCCAAATAAGGATAGATCTGTATTCCTTTTAGCCTGAAGAAAGCTATCACTGGAGCCAGAACTTTCGTGAACACTCTGGGCAGTAGATAAGCCAAAGGGCAATGCAGAGAACTGATAGTGAGAAGTCCCAGCTCGAAAACACAGATACTTCCTGCAACTTAGTCTGATAGGAACATGAAGGTAAGCCTCCTTGAGATCCAAAGTTACCATCCAATGATCTTTGCCCAGCAGAGGTAAAAGCTGCTGTAATGTCAACATTTTGAACTTGGGAATGTCCAGATAAGTGTTGAGGATAGATAAATCCAAAATTGGTCTCCACGTGTTCCCCTTCTTTGGTACTAGGAACAGGTGAGAATAAAATCCTAGGCCCACTTCTGGCATAGGGACCGGCTGTATGGCCCCTATTTGGAGTAACAGAGAAACTTGCTTGTGAGCCTCTATTCTTTGTTGAGGAGGAACGTCTGGCATGCCTTTGAAAGGAGGCAAGGTATGGAAATAAAACCTGTAACCGTGGTGTATGATATCCAATACCCATCTGTCTTGGGTAATTAAACTCCAATTTTCTTTGAAAAGTGCCAACCTTCCTCCCAAAGGTGCTGCCAGACGAGAAGGCTCTGGCAGCTGAAAAGGTAGGTCATTGGGTCTGTTTACGAAAGGACTGACCCCTGCCCTCACCCGAAGACTGTGCAGGAGAACTCCCTGTTCTAGGCCTGAAAGAGCCCTGAGCTCTGCCCCTACCACGTCTAGATCTACCCCTAGACTGGGAATCATAAGAAGGATACGCCCACCCCTTAGTAGGCCAATTTCTACTAAACTTTGGAGGCTGGACCTGCAAAAAAATCTTTAACAGTCTGCATAGACTTAGCCTTGTCTTCCATTTTCTTTAAAACTGCCTCAACAGGAGAACCAAACAACACGTCAGATTGTAAAGGAGCATCTAAAATCCTTGTTTTAACATGGTCAGACAAATTTTGATCCCTCAGCCAGGCGTGCCTGCGAAGAACTGACCCAGTGGCAGCCACCCTAGACGAGGCCTGTACAGCATCAAAACCACATTGCAAAGAATGCTTACCCACCTGTTCAGAAACATGTACTAAATCTTGCAACTCCTTACAATCAATACCTTCTGCCAGAGCATCAACCTTAGACTTCAATTGTGAAAGGAGATAGTTTTGGTATTTCAACATGTGAAACTGGCAATTCAAAGCCCTCATAGCAAGAGTGGAAGAAGTATAAACTTTCTTTCCCCATCTATCCAAGGCCCTGGCCTCTTTGTCTGCAGGAACCGGATTCTTTACAACAGAAGCCTTAACACCTTTAGGCCCCTGGCTAACAGTTTCTGGGTCTGCCCTAGGACTCTTAAAAAAAACTTATGAGCTTCAGGCACCCTGTAATACCTATCCGGGTTTAACAGGAGCAGGAGGCAAAGAATCAGGATTAAGAGAAGCCTCTGTAAAACACCTTCCACTACAATCAAAACAGGAGCTATAGCCAAAGCCCTATACTGGGGTAAAACAAAATTCCCTAAGCCTTTTCCTGGAATCAGAGAAGTCCTGACCTTCCCACTTAAAATGCTCCCTCATGGAATGAAGAGTTTCTGAAAAGAAAAATCCTCAGGAGGAGAAGCAGAAGGAGTAGAATCATCCACATCAGAATCAGAATAAGGAGAGTACTCCTGCAAGTCTTCAGCCGAAGACTCTGAAACATCTGAAGCCTGCTCAAAACTCCCTAGCTCAGGCTCCACCCTAGGTCTCTTATCAGGAGGGGGCATAGAACCCTAATCAAAGTAATCAAATCTTCTGCCATTTTAAGCATATGCTTCTTGGGCACAGTTCCTGAAGAACTAGGGGTAACACCAAATGAAGCTAAACCTGGCCTGCCCTGGGAGAAGCCTTGGAAACAGAAGGAGAGGGCCTAACCACCCTAGGCAGGGAGGGAGTATAGTAACCTGAGAAGCCCCATCAGCCTGGCCTGCCTCCTGAGAGGCCACATCCTGCAATAACAAAGTCTCTCCTGGGATCCCAAAGAAACCTCCGGTGGAACCACCGGCTCCACCGACACCTCTAAAGAACCGGCGTCCGGTACTGACGGTTCCTCTAGCCTAGGTTTAACAGCTTTGTCCTTGCACTTCTTCGAAGAAGCGGGCGTCGGAGCATCCGACGGCATTTTATAATTGCACCGCTTCCCGAAGACTAACCTGGCACAATCTAATCTTCTCTTAATAGTGCGCTTATTGAATCTAGCACAAGAGCGACACCCAACAACGTCGTGCTCAGGCCCTAAACAAGGAATACACAAAGTATGGTAGTCTCTATGCGGTATCTGTTTCCTAAAATATTCCCCAACGGGGTACTTAGCCAACTTTGATTCGGTCTGAAACTCCGAAATCGAACAATTTCAGAACGCCAACCGGCACTTGCAACGCTGCTTCTGCATTGGACCATGCGGCAAAAAAGACTGAGGATATGACGTCGGTCATGCGCATTTGTACCCTGACGTCCTGATGTCAGTCAAATGCGCCTTGACCGACGTCAGCCTTATACTTTGATATTCGGGCCGACCGAGGACAGCGGACTACCCAAGTGTAAGGACTGCAGCAATGTGAGATGAAGAACATCAATGTGGCAAGACTGTTGTATTGGGGATTGTGCAAACATTGTGATACTGATGTAGCTGAGAAGTATTAGAAACAAGAGCCACAGTGCATTATAGAGAATGATGAAGTTTATATCACATGAGCTCACCCATTACCAACAGTTCAAAAAACAGATGTGAGAAAAACAGATATAGTAGTCCATGAAAAGAAGACAAAAGTAGCATTGATCATTGAAATTGCTACACTCAATGATTTCAGTGTCATACATACATACAGACAGACAAAATGTTAAAAATACCAGGATTTTCAGGCAGAAATGAGCACAGTCTGGAAGAAGGATACACAGACAGTTCCAATAGTAGTAGGAGCAATGGGTCTCATAAAAAAATAATTTACAGTTGTAATTAGATATGCTAATGATACATGTAACTCCATATGAATTGTAGAGGGAATCAATTCTGGGCACATTGTGGGTGCTGTGATGAGCAGTTTTGGCTAACATCAAAGACTGAAATGATACTAGTTTTATGAACTTTGACTTAGGAATTGGGTCCATTTCATCATCGTAGAAACTCAAAACACTTGTAGAAATTAAACTGAGAAAAAAATATCACAGTTGTCAGAAAAAATACACTTGAAGGGATAATCTTTGTGTTGTATTTGAATGGATATGGCTTTCTTTAAAAGCAGTACAAAACTTGGCCTTTCTCTCCAGTTGTAAATGTTTCAACTAAGTCAAACTGTAAACATCAATTTTCTTGGAGAAGCTAATCCTGCCTGTAAGCATTCTCTTACACACTCAGTAGTTACACCTTGCCATGCTGGAACACCTGCCAATCTGAATGTATATTTTATACAACTGTGTATTAACTGCTGACAGCACAGAAGAAATCATATCAAAAGTATAAAGCACACACTTGAAGGATTACATCAGCAGTATGTTTGAATGCTTATGGATCCACTAAAATGTGGCTTGAGGGCTCAAAATCCTTTAGCCATGTCAGTGATCACAAAAGTGTGAGTTATCCATATCACTGTCTCTTAAGTAAGCCAGTCCTGTCTGTCAGCATTGTGTTACATACATACAGTACTTATACACTGCCAGATTAAAATCCCTGCCTATCTAGATCTATACTCCAGACAGCTGTGTATTAACTGCTGATGACACGGAAGAAGTTATACTTGAGGTGTCAGAAAGCACACACTTGAAGGGATGACTTTAGCAGTCTGTTTATATCCATATGGTTCTCCTAAAAGGAGGATGGAGAGATCATAATTCTCTAGCCATGTAAGTGTTACCCCTAGGTTGAATTATCCACATCACATCTGCTGATTAAGCCATTTCTACCTATCATTCTGCTGTTATACAGCTACAGTAGTTAGACATTGTTGGATTTGATCACCTGCCTATCTAAGCCCACACACTATAGAACCATGTATTAACTGCTCAAGCCACAGGAGAAGTCTTATTACAAGTGTCAGAATGCACACATTTGAAGAGACTGCTTTATCATGGTGTTGTAAGGCATATATTTTTGATGTAAAAGGGAGCACAAGAGTTGGGGGATCTCACCCCTTGTGTAAATGTTACTCCTAAGTGGAAGTGTACACATCAGATCTGTTGGGTAAGTCAGTTCTGTTTCTTAGTAGTTGCTCATAGGTTCATAGATGTATACCTCTCAACTGTACAGATTTTTGCAGAATGTCCAGATTTTTGCCTCATATTTTTGGCCTGTTTGTCATAAAATTGTTGTTTTCTGGCAAATCACTGACAGATCATTGAGGATTGAAGTCAGAAAATAATGACAGACAGCTGAGTTTCAGACTTCATATCCTTCAGAAAATACATGCTACTGCAAAACCTGTATTTCTATCTACTTTCCATGTTTGTAAGAGCAGTACTTAAAAGTGTCCCTATTTTTGAGCCTTTGTCCACCCATTATTTTTGGCTTTGTCCAGATTTCTTGCTCTAAGAGGTAGAATACTAGGCTAATGACCACTGTGGTTTTTGTAAACCTAGCCAAGCATCCCAACTGTATCCCAGATGTTTTGTGCCTTAGAGGTTATTTTAATGGGTATATGTAAGCCAGGGCATGATTTACAGGCTGCCTTTGCTAGACTCTGGGTGTATTTCCAATTTTCTATCCACTAGTCCAGGTTTTTATTGAAAAGGGCTAGGAAAGAACTCTGCTTCACAAGGATGGGAAGCCTGTTCCAGAGAAGAGGGATTCTCAGAGATACATACCTAACCTTCTTATGTGTCATACGTATGTTGCAAGCAAAATTTATAAACGTAAGTAATTCTGATGTTATTCATTTTGCTGATATGCAAAAGGTGCATCAGAGTGGGATCTAGGGATGCCCTGTATGCCAGGCATAGTTTACCTCTTAACATTCTGTAGGAAACAGAGTACAGAGATGGGGCTTTGAGGCAGTCAGCATAGTACATGCTGTCTACATCCTATATTCTTTTTGTGAGGAACTTTGTGGCTGTTCCAGTTGTTGTATGTGCCTGAAAGTGTACATTCTGAAGGGGGCATTGTACTCAATGATGGGCTTGATGAGGGCTTAATACAGTGGATCAATGACTTCCTGGGACTAGTTGTCATGCCCTTGCTTATAAGTTGAGCAACACAGAATGATGTCCTTACTGCCTTATACACATGTTGGTTGAAACTCAGGTTACTATCTACATACACACTCAAATCCCTGAGTATTAGTTCTACTCTTAGGAGTGTGTTATCAATGAGATGAATTCCTAAGGTGTCTGACTTGTCAAAGGATACTATCATACATTTCTTGGCACTGAGTTTTAAGTTGTGCCTTCAGAAACATTCATTTGCCTGTTTTAGTCCTTCCTGCAGGATGTTAGTATCTTGTGGGTATTCTATGACTGCTCCTGGTTTGCAATAATCTGCAGACTTCATTAGTCAGAGGCCCTTGACATCAGCCTTGACGTTTAGGAAGTAAGTACCAAAAAGGAGCAGACCCAGCCCTGAGGGAATCTGCTAGTGACCAGCCTCTTTGTGGAGGTGGTCTCCCCTATCCTAACTCGCTGGGACCTGACAGCCAGCTGGCTATCCAACATGTAACATGGGCATTTATGCCTAGATCCATGTGTTTGTTTACAATGCTTCAGAAAGATATTATATCAAATGCCTTAGCCAGGTCAAGGTAGGTAATGTGCATTGTTTTGTCCTCATCCATTGCCTTGGCATCTTTCTCAAAGAAGTCCACCAAGATAAGCAGGCATGATCTGCCCTTGACAAAACCAAACTGGGTTGGATCCAATGTTTGAAGGTTTTCTATGTCCTTACTAATCATTTCATCAATCAATTATTTCCATGATAATTCTCATATACTCATATAAGTAAAACATTGCCGGATTCGAACACCTGTTTATCTAAGTCCAGATTCTATAGAACAGTGTGTTAACTGCTGATGTGATAAAAGAAGTCTTATAACACTTATCATACACCATATACTTGTAGTTTACATGACATGTTTGGGGGAATGGGCAATGTGGTCTGACAGACAACATCAATGTTTTGATCTCAACTCAGATTACTGTAGCAATAAGTTATACACCACAGAATTCACATTAATTGTGTTATGGAATGATATACTGTATATGTGCATCACATTAAGGTGTACTCAGCAGTTATGTGGTGGGTGATAGTCAAAGATTTCAACCAGTGGAGTGCTAACCATGCATTCCTGACTGATCATCTCCACATCATTTTATGCAAGTCTTGTGTTTATGTATGTGCTGCTGACAACTCTTTGTGATTACCTTGCACACTCTACACACAAGTCATACATTCAGAACATGTTCACTGCACTCATTAATACCACTCAGCAATTATGATTGCAATTCTACTAGTTCACTGGAACACATTTGAACAGGTGATGTGACAAACTGCTGCACTCATTTACATTTGGAAGTAGATAGGATGAACATGTTCACTGCACTCATTAATACCACTCAGCAATTATGATTGCAATTCTACTAGTTCACTGGAACACATTTGAACAGGTAATGTGACAAACTGCTGCACTCATTTACATTTGGAAGTAGATAGGATGAATTGATTGTAATGCAGTTTAGCTGGAATACAATAAGCTTACAGGCCGCTGACAATGCTTTCAGTCTGTCACCATCACTTACTAAAGCTCAATGCTAGCAAGCTGATTTGCAAGATCAATGCAAAGTATTAGCGCATGTGTACATTTTTTTTTAGTTTTTTTAACTTGAGATGGGAACTAGCACTGGCCTTTGCTGCTCGATGCCAAGTGTCATGCAAACAATGAGTACAAACATATAGACATTTCTGATTCTAAACATTTCTGGCCGTGTGTGTGTGTGTGTGTGAATCTTATGCTTAACTTGACTAAAACTCTGTAATGCTGTTTACAGTACAGTGTTCAAATAGGGAGCAAGTAGAGGGTAGGATAATGGTTAAGTAATTAAGGAATAAGCATGATCGTGGTGGGGGACAGACATATGTAGCCACTACTTCATAAGGCAAAATTATATAAGAACGAAAACTTGTCACAAATGTTGTACATAAATGCTGGATTCAAAAACTTGGCAATCTTACTTAGCATTAGACGTGCATTATCTGAATACACCAGAGAAGAAGTAATATTTTTATTTCATATTTTATATAAGCTAACTAACTTAAATCCAGAGACTCTTAATAATCTACTCTCTTCCATTGACTGGTCCTTTCTCTTCCACCTCCCTTTAGATGAAGTTGTTCAACAATTTAACATTATCTTCCTTAACATTTTAAACTCTTTAGCACCGCCCCCCCCCAGAATAGTTAGAGTCAAATCTCAGTACTCGCCTTGGCTCACCCAGTCTACCCGTGTTATTATCCACAACAGAGACTCTGCCTGGAAACATTGGATAAAAAAAAAAAATCTCTCACCTACTACAACAAATACAGGGAACTTCGCAATCTGGCCAAGAAAACATACACATAGATAAGAAAAACTTCTACCGTGACTCTGTCCACACAATCTATAAACGATAAAAAATTTTGGAATTCTGTCAATCATATCCTCCACGCCGGAAACCCTTCTACACCCAACCCCTGCCCCAATAACACTCCCCAAGAAACTGCAAACACTTTTAGCACTTACTTCATTGACACCATCAGTAAGCTCATGCCATCCTCTAATCCAACAAATCACTCTCCTCCCACTGTCCCCCTAACACAATGCTGCCCTTTCTCATTTAATCCTATCCCCACCTCCTATATTAAAAACCTCCTACTCAAAATTTAAGTGTGCTCCCCTTCTGCTGACAACCTGCCCTCTGTCTTCCTAAAGGCTACAGCCAGTTCTACAACATATCCAGTTTCCATCCTTATCAATCGCTCTATCTCTGAATCTACTGTCCCAGCTCTTTGGAAGAAATTTCACACTATAACTATTCACAAAGAGGGGTAACTCTGTTGAACTTTCTAACTATCTCCCCATTGCTATACTCTCTCCCCTTTCCAAAATTCTTGAGCACTGTGTGCATAAACAACTTATTTCCTATATCCATCATAAAAATCCTATCACCCATACCCAGCATGGCTTCTGCCCCCGTCACAGCACTACAACAGATCTCATCTCCTTTACTAATGCAATCTCCATAGCCAGAGACAACAATAAGCTAGTGTCCTGCCTATTTATAGATCTCTCTAAAGCTTTTGATGCTGTCTCCCACCCTATCCTTCTCTCTAAACTGGCTGAACTTAATCTCTCCCCTTCTACTATCTCTTGGTTTGCTAGCTACCTCTCTAACAGACAGCAATTGGTCAGATGGCTCAATGGTCTATCACCTTTTGTCCTATTAAAATGGTTGTCCCACAAGGCTCTATTCTTGGTCCTCTTCTCTTTAACATCTTTACTAACCAGCTACATACATTCTGTCCTCAGTCTTCCCTTATACAGTATGCTGATGACTCAACTATCATCTCCATTGCACACAACCCTTCTGACCTGTACTCACTCACTCGAACCTCATTCAATTTTGCTGAATCTTGGATTTCTAGCAACCAACTGATACTGAACTCCAAAAAGACAAAACTTCTCCTGCTTCTACCTAAATCTCTTAATCATCTCAAATCCTCTTTTTATATCTCTTCCCTCAATAACACTACTATTTCACCTGACTCTCACACAGAGCTCCTAGGAGTAATTATTGATGACCAACTTAAATTTGACCTCTATGTACACCATTCTATAAAGAAAACCCATCAAAAACTTTACCTACTCTATAGACACCGAAGGTTCCTTACTCCTAACTCCAGAATTTCAATTTCCCAAGCTTTTCTCCTACCTAACTCCTTCTACTACTCTCAAATCCTTACTAACTTACAGTCAACTCTGCAGTGTAAACTGGAAACCACATACAACAAAGTCGCTAGATGTGCAGCTAACATGCCACCTAAATCTCACCACTGTCTTGCTGTTAAAACTCTTAATTGGCTAGAATTTCCCAACCACCTCTTACTTACTCAACTACTTATTATCTACTTTGTCCTAAACAAACCATCCTCCTGCCCTAGCATATCCTCTATCATCTCTCTTTATAACCCACTACGTTCCTTTAGGAGCTATGATCTAAGGCACCTACAAGTCTACAAACCCAAAAAATCACTTGGACAAAACCTCTACAGCTACCTCCCAGCTCTGGCATGAAATAAGCTTCCCATGTCCCTTAGAAATATAGCCCACACACACGTTTTCATGACTGCCCTCAAAAATCACCTAATTGCTGCTTGGAAATGTAACTGCAATCACCCCACTTAATATTTTTCCTTCAGTTCTCCCTCCCTCTCTTCTCACTCCCCCTTCACTTTCCACTCCTTCCTCACCCTATTACTTACTACCTACTTCATTTATCTGCTTGGTACTATTTTTTTCTACCTACTTCTCACCTTTACCCCTCCCAACCCTTACCCCCTATACTATGTTTGACACCTCTTCTCTCTCTCCATGTTATCTCACAGCTTAATAGCGAACACTTGATTCTAGACATATCTCCTCTTTCTCATCTCTCCTTCCTCTTGCTAACCACTTCTTTACTTGCTTCTCATCTTCTTCTCCCCTACTTACAGAGTTCTTTTTTAATTATGTTCTAAGTTCCACTCCTGATAAATTTAATTTTATATTTCTTATGAAACTTACTTTTTCTCAAAACTTCACTGTGCATTTTATCATTTGTTAAGTCTGCATTTGAGAATTTATACATCTTATTACTATTTAAAACTTGATCTTTGGAGATTTTCTCCCTGGGCCACTGCTGAAAAAGGGCTCAAATTCAGATGGACTAACCCAGTCAACAAATGTCAAATAAATAATAAATATTTTAGACAGCAGAAATCACAGAGTGGAAGAGATCATGGAAAATGTATGAAGCAAGGGACTATGTGTGTGGCTCAGACTTCACAACAGTACTAATAGTTGAAATGTCACATATTATGCATATTAAACCCTAGAGCCTGTTATACATATCACAATAACCGTGTAGTGTAGTATTATCAGTATTGCTTTCTGTCTTGCAGAAAGGTCAAGCATAGTAGCACCCCATATATGCAGATGAAGGGAAAAACTCATCGTTTTTTGCCTTAGGACATGAATCAGCAGTTATTGTTACTGAAATATGGGTGACAGTGCTGCTTAATGCCAAGCATCTCGTAAATACTGAAGACAGAACTAGAAAAACTGGCTTATGGGCCACTTCTGGTTGTGTGTGGTTTGTGAATCTATATTTTTTACTAGATTAAAAGTGAGAAATGGGGTTGATAGGACATTGGTGAAAATGGTGAGGAGGCAGTGGGCAAGACACTGAGGGAATTATTAAGGAATGTCCAGGATGGTGGTGGGAAAGCACCACACTATCCACTTCTTCACAAACTGAGACTGTATTTCTACACAAAAGTTGACAAAATTGGATCGTACAAACACTCCCAAATACTCTCACATAATGTTCCACCGCAAAAAAGATGCACAAAGATGCTAGAATAAATCCACAAAATGTCTTAGCATCAAAAACTAAAAATAAATATGCCAAGGTATTTTATTGTAAATACTTATAACAAGGAATAGGTATGACATATCCTAGTTATGGCTCAATGCTTTCTTCAGTATAATAAAACAGAACACATTGACCATTGTTATTACAGCGCAGTGACATATCATCCAACGGAATATTTAAATAACTAGTTCTTTTAATATAAAAAATTCTTAAATAATCACACATGTATACTATATAAATTATACCAAAAATGTGTTCAATCTCTCCAAAGTGATAAAGCATATCTCAACCTATAATGATGTTTAATAAAAACGTTTATTTAAACCTGGCAAAAATAAAGCCCCCAATTTAATAACCCAACATTTTTCATATTTGGAAAGATAGTCAAGCCAACCAAATTTATTCAGAATGTAGGACAACAACTTAATAATGTTGCATGCCCAACTGGACCAAATCAACTGTGTCATATACACCCCCACACACCCCTCACACAACCCCCCCCCACACACACACACACACATATTCCAAATGGTTTTGGAATTAAAACTGTAGTATAAAAAAAAATTATACCTAAATAAAGTCTTCCAGAGTGGGGGGGGGGCTGCACCCCCACACCCCCTACCTAAATATAACAACTCCAAGATCACACTATGGTGGAGGAAAGGGCAAGGTTTGTCAGTGGTGGCCAAGTGGTTAGTTTCCCGGAGGCGAGTTTTCTCGTTCCAGGAGTTTGCTGTTACGGGTTTTTGATGCTGTAGTCTCGCTGTTCTATGAGTCAACATTCTGCTCATTTGATTATTCAAAGGGGAACCGGTAATTTTTAACACCAAAAACCCTGGAATGTTCAAGTGCGGGAATTGCCCTCAATGTCAACATATTTTTGTTAAGAAGGATTGCTTTATCTCCACCCAGGAAATCACAATTAGAAGGCATTTTCACTGCAATACAAAATGGGTGGTATACTGTGCACTTTGTTCAGCATGTACATGCTTTTACATTGGTAAGACAGAGAGAAGACTCAGGGAGAGAGACTATGAACATATTTATGACATTAAAAAAACAGAAAAATACAAGTGCACTGTTTAAACATGTACAGCAAAACCCTACCCATTGTTTTAAATTCATCATACTCAAAGAAATTGCAGTGAATAAAAGAGGGGGATCTTGGACTTTAACCCTTGAAAAGCATGAATTGTACTGGCAACTTTATTTGAATGCTGATCTCCAGACAGGTTTAAATGAAAATGTATCAATAGCTTGTTTATTAAAACTAAGGGCTCAGCAGAGATAGTAGATGTATTTAAGTTGGTTTTATTGAGGAGCAACATTCAGTGGTAAGTTTGAACTTATATTTGTAAAAGCTGGGTGCCATGGTGGGGCATCTGGAGCCTGGTGGCTTGCCCCAGATGACAGTCGAACCTTGCACCTTTTGCTTGTGGGGTGACTACTTTGACTGCTAAGCTAACATCACAACAGTGTGTCATTCAAGTTTTGTAAAGTGCTATGAAATAAAAGTGTTTTATACATTGGGTGGAGCTTATTTGGGAGGCTTGAAAATCACATGATTTTATTAAGTGATTTTTATTGGTCTAAAATACTTTTTAAGCATGAGTGTAATTTGACTGTCTGATGAAGTATTTCACATAAAAAGACAAAAAGCTCTCATCATTTTATGCATAGGTTCATAGGTAGGTAGTAGGCTGTTGGTCCTAGGGCCTATACAAGCCTAGCCATAACGATTCCCTGGCTATTGCTTCCCACAAATATTTACTTTATTTATTTTAAATAAAAGGAGTGCATTTTAAATCCATGAACAGTGAATTTAAAAAAAGTTTTTTAAGAACATTTTCCTTTAAGTACAATTCTGGTGCCTGTATTTCCAGCTTTCAGCGAGCCATTTGTTCCAAGTTCATACCATATCCTTGTGAACTATAGATCTACCTCTATCACCCAGAAATCACATAGCTCATAATTAAATTTATTGGATACTCTCACTATTCAACCCAATACTATATTCATGGGTGACTTTAACTATCCCATTATAAACTGGGAAACATACATGACCTGTAACTTACAGGCCCAGAGATTCCAGCACTTGTAAAAACAGATAGTCTATACACCCAATAAGGATGCAAACATATTGGATCTAGTCCTCAAAAACATGCAAGAATGCTGAACCTTACCAGTATAATGTCCTCTCTGGTAAGGTCAAACCATAAAACTCTCCTTTGAAATAAACATAAAACTTGGGTCCCCATTTAATCCTGGTACATTTAACAACTATTCTAAGGCAAACTTCATATTATTAAGTGATGACCTGGCAAAATTATAAGCCCCTTTCAAACCCTGAGAACACAATTGCCTATGTGCAATTTTTCACATAATCTTTGTATACTCGTGTTAACAGATGCATTGGAAACAGCTGTGTATACCATTAATAAGCTCAGAACAAACTGCAAAAACAAGTCAACCTTTTGAAAACCCAGCATCAGCAGGATGTACAGCAAAAGGTTGGAAGTCATAGCAAAAATTAGGACGTGCAATGCTCAACAGGATAAAACTCTCTAATCAATCTAAACAAGTAACTAAGAGGGCAAATCAAGTCTACGAAAACTAATTTTCAGTTAAAAATGCCTCCCACACCAAGAAAAACCAAAAGGATTTCTTTAACTACTGTATGTCCACAACCTCAAAGGCAATACACATTATAATGTGTAGAACTAATTGTAAATGGAGTTACCTACACTTAGCTAGAAGATATAGCAAAACTACTGGCCAAAACATTCAGCTCCAATTTCAACTCCCTCACCTCCTGCACCACTCCTCGGGAAACACAATCGAACATAACCCCCCAACTATCACTAGAGAGGAGGTTCTAAATGTACTCTCCAAGGCTCAGAACATTACATCAAGTACATTGATGACATACCAGGATGCCTCCTAAATAGCATGAAACACATCTATATTACATAATCGAACTTTTAAAAGTTTGAATGTCATATGGTCGAAACCATATAATTGAACTTTTAAAAGTTTGAAAATGTAATAAAAAAAATAAACCAAAGAAAAAACCCACCTGAATGGTTTAAGCAGGGGGGCAAGCCCCCCTGCACACCCCACATAGGGGGCTGCACACTTCAATTAAATCAGAATAAGGAGCACAAAGACTGAATCAGATGGTGAACTTGGAGAAGAGAAAGAATATTCCTTGAACAGTACAGATTGCAACATGCCCACTACCAGACGCATTTAGTATACTAGAGGAAGCTGGTATTGTGGAAGCTGAAGCTGAGGAAACTGTATCTACACTTAAGATATCTGCTCTTGTAAAAACAACAAGCAATCCTTACCTGTCCCTGTGGTGACAGGAGAAAGACATTTTTCAGATTTTATCCCAGCACTCAGTAGGATAAAAGAAGAGAATGTAGTCTTGGATGGGACATTAGCCCATTATAAGATGCACCCATACATACTTGTTTACACTTGGCATGCACACCTATGGACAATTTGAAGGATAAACAGAGGTGTTGTGGCTAAGTTAGTTGATGACTGCAAATTAGGTGCAATCATTGAATCCCCAAATTATGTCAATATACTTCAAGAGGGACTTAACACAAACCAGTGACTGATGCCAAAGCCATAGACTCAAACTCAATGCTAAAAAATGCATGATCATCCCCTTCAGTAAAATCGATATCCCTGCAGATTATCATATAAATAATAATAGCCTAAGTAACAACTCAGTAGTGAGAGACTTGGGAATGCAAGTTGACTGTAGCCTAAACTTTGACCACCACGTGTCTACTATGGTAAGGAAGGCATTCTCTGTCGCACACCTCATTAGCAAAGGCATTGCCTCAACAGCAAAAGAGGTCATAACACCCCTTTACTCGACCCCTTCATCAGGCCAATAACTGAGTACAGTGCTCCCTTTGGTATGTACCTTACCAGGCACCTGGAGCAACTTGATAGACCTCAGAGATCTCTAACCAAGAAAATTCGGGGTCTCCAGCACATGTATACATTGACAGAGAGAAGTGACTGTCACTGTACTCAGTAGTACAGACTACTTAAAGGAGACTTGAGCCTGGCCTACAGAGCAATCTATGATCCAGACCCAATAGAAATGCTGCACATCCGCAAGTCAAATGGGACAAGGGTCACCCACTCCAGCAACCTTAACTTGGCCTGCAACATAAATAAATATGTCTCTCACAGGTTGCCACTCCTCTGGAATAAGTTACTAATTCACATCAATCAGATCCCCTCTATGACCCTGTTTAAGCATAGCTTGGATGACTGCATGGGAAACTGTAAATTCTTGCCGAGGATTTCACCTATGACCCTCCTAGATATGGGCAGTCATTGTTAACTAAGATCTAAAGTTTAAGTAAGATCCTTTGTATTGGGTTTCTCTAGTATTATATTGGGCACACATGGCTAGGCTTATAAAGATTTTTGGGTCAATAGCCCGGTAACCACCTATGAACCTATCTGTGGCACATCTTTGGAATGTTGGAAGAAAGTGGAATACCTAGCAAAAAAACATGCAGATGCAAGGACAACATGCAAACTCCAGGCAAAAGGCACCTCAGGTGAAAACAAACACTGTGCGACAGCAACACTATCTGCTGCACTATTATACCACTTCAAAAAGTTAGTTTGGCAATGTATTTTAATGAACCAAAGAATTGCCTTTGTAGAAAAAAGTATAAGTTATACAGCAAGTTTTTGGTATAAGAAAAGGCAATGTGCTATCGTGTCTTAACTGTAGAAATATTAATACATACACAATGTGAAAATTAAACATTCTGCTGTGAAGCACATTTGGTTACCTTGCACTCAAGCAGGATCTTAGACAGTCATATTCATATATATCAGAGACATCTGCAAGGTTGCATCTAAAGTTTCTCAGCTGTTAAACTATGAACAGTGGATTTACAACTGCTACTCTTTTTAATACATTTTTTTATTTCTTATTAAAATTGTTAAATTATTTTCTAGAGACTAGACTCTATTTAACAAACAACAGTGAGGAATGTACATTTTTTTTGTGTGGTAGATGCCTCCCATCCCCCCCTACAGGTAAGCAACTTTATCTCTTACAATATCCTCAGACTTACTAAAATCAACTATGACATTGCTGCATATAACGGCAACGGCAGTGTCTCAGTTGCAGTGACCCCATTCCATAAATGTACAATTCATACACTTTGCCATCATCCCTCAACAAGTGTGTGTGTGTGTGTGTGTGTGTGTATACCTCTTACTTAATTTGTTTTGAATAAAATGTTCTTTCCTCTCATTAACAACATGAAACCAGTTAGGCCCTCACCATCAGTCTACAATTTTGTTAATGGCAGAGGAAGAATGAGCACAGGTGATCACAAAAGAGACAGGAAATAGAAGGGGCAGTGAAACAGGAAAATATGCTACACACGAAGTAAAGCAGGTAGCCTGAACAACAACAACAATAACCTCTACCTCTCAAAGCACGCAGGTAGTTAATTAGTTAGGTAGGAAAGCAGGACTTGTGGGTATATATTAGAATATCGAAGTTTCAAAACTTCAAATGTTCTAATATTGACCCCTATTCAGCGAAAGCTGAAAACATCGAACATACAGAACAGTAAATTTTTTCCTAGGGAAAAAAAATTGCTGTTCCAAAACACATACACACAACACAGGCACACCAAACAAACAGCAATCCACACACATACACCTAAAATCTTACACATAACCCTACACTAAACTATACACACACCACTAACTATCCACTTACCTTAACCCAAACCCTAACCCTAAGGTCCGTCACTATCGCACGCTCACCTCACCTGCGCCCTAACCCTAACTCACCTACTCCGCCCTAACCCTCACATCCACACAATCGCACACTAACCTGACCAGAGCCCTAACCCTAACTCACCTAACCCGCACTCAATCGCACACTTACCTGAACCCGACCCATAACTTTCCACCACAGTGCTGAAAATACAGAAGCAACAGAAACGGACAACCAAATTCTTTCCCTAGGAAAAAATTCTGTTTTCTGTTGCTTCAATATTTTCAGCTTTCGCTGAATAGGGGTCGATATTACAACATTCGAAGTTCTGAAACTTCGATGTTCTAATACAGACCCCGACCTTGTAGGGCAGGGGAGTGTAGGGTACAGCTTTAAAAAGAGCTGCTAATCATAATAAGTGAATTGTGTCATGCTGCCAGTCTCCATTTGCCAGTTACTTCATAATTATCAACATCTTTTCCCTTGAGTCATTTTATTTTAGCATGCCGAACTATGTTTTATAAAAGTATCTTAAAGATAGGGCCAGTGCAGGGAAGGATTTTTAATTGTACCAGAACTGTCCTTTATATAAAAGGCTGTGCAGAAGCATGACTGAGCCCTTCTAACCCAAGAATCTGGTTTAATGAAGTTGAGACCTGCCCAGCTCTATCCCATGTAAAAGTAGAAAAAAACACATCATGCAAGAAACTGCTGTGTTGTGAGGTGGGTGGGGGGAGATATCAGTGGCCCAGTGAAGGAAATTGGAATGAATTCATTCACAAGAGGGTTTTCTATGGTTTCTCTTCTTAAGTGAGGTAACAGGTCAAGCCAGTGGAGTAGACTTTTACAGTCAAATAGATAGAAGACAAACCTGGAAGAGAGTAATGAAGTGGGGGTAGTACTGGGAAAGATGTCATTATTTGTCCAGTCTGTCCTTTAGTAGATGGTATGATTGCCCTACAGGCAATTTTGATAACTTGCTAGAGTGTTCTCCATGGTTAAGTGTAAGATGGCCATAAGATGTATAAAAATAATTATAAAAACAACAATAGCCTCAGCGGGATTTTCAGAAAGTAGCAGTGTAACAAGATGGAGGAATGGGAAAGAAAACATGGGTGCAAGTAGTGGTGGAAACTCTGCAGCACCAGTATCAGAAGCTGAAAGGAAAAAAATTACAAGAACAACAATTTTCAGCAACAGAATTGGAGCAATAAAAAGAATTTGTCACAGAACAATGGAAAGAAGCATTTTGTAAAGAAATGAGTGTATCAGCACAAGGTACTGTCTCTGGTTCTTGTTAATCTGTCCAATTTTTACTTGAACAATGAACATATAAAAGTTCTTAGCAAAGGTTTAACTTTTGTGCCCTCAAGAAGGGCAGACTTAAAATGATTAAAGCATTAAGAGACTATATAAGAAAGTTGAACTTAAAGTGTTTTTTTATGACAATCAAAGTGAAAAAAGTTGTGTTTTTCAGGAAACCTTCCCCTGGATTCAATAAACTCCGTGCAGGAATAGTGCTGTTCCTGCATGGAGTGAACCATGTCCATTTACCCTTGGCTTTAACAGAAGTGCGCCTTGCATATTCATGAAGGTGCGCTGCTGCTAAGGCTAAACGGACACAAACACTAGTGAGTGCAGGCGGAGTATATAGGTAGTGCATGCACATCTAACATGCCCCCTGCACTCAGAAAGTGCTGTATGGCACTTTTTAAAAGCATTTCAGTGTCTGCAGACACTGAAATCAAATAAAATGAGTATTTCAGTGTCCGCGTACACTGAAATGGATGGGGGAACAAGAAATCAATGCAGGAGGTATTTGACAGGATCTGTCACACACACACTGGATTGTAAAAGTGCCGTACGGCCATAGCCCTCAACTGTACAGGTTTCAGCAGAATGGCCAGATGCCTGCCTCACATACCTCTCAACATCCTAGAGCAAGAAAGCTGTACAAAGCCATAAATAATGGGGGAACAAAGGCACAAAAATAGGGACACTTTTTAAATATTGCACTTAAAAACCTGGAAAGTTGATAGAATAAAGGTTTGCATTAGCACGGATTTCCTGAAGGGTATGAAGTCTGAAACCCAAATGTATATCAGTATGTTCTGACTTAAACCCTGGGTGATTTGCCAATGATTTGCTAGAAAACCACAGTCACACTTTCTAATCTAAGTTTGTAAGAGCAATAATTAAAATCTGTCCCTATGTATCCCTTTACATTTTCCCTTACTGTGACTGACAAGGAGTACAGATACATGTAAATAAAGTGGGTTTATTAAATGCCTTTTTTTTTACCATCCTAATGTATGTTTAAGCGTAGCTGAGTGCGTGTTATGGCCCTCTGCTCAGGATTGCTTAAACATCCCATAGGAGATAAATAAAAATATACAGCCAAAATCCTCATGCTAACATAGCGTAATGGTTAGAGTCCTGGCTTTGCATGCAGGTGTTCACAGTTCAAGTACCAAGACAGGCATTATATTTTTATATGGGAAAGCAGTGTTACAATTATTTCAATTTTAAATTATGTAGTTATTGATATGTGCCAATGAGGGTAGTGTAGATGGTCAAAAATGTAAGTGTGAGTGCATATAACATGTGAAATCACCCATGTATACACAAGTGTCCCATACAGTATAGTCACACACCATGGTAATGTAATGAAAGCACATAGAGGGACATCATGTAAAGTAAATCATATACACTTACAAATATGTCAGTAATGATTAATGAAGTCATTATCCTGATATTTTTTAAAATGAAAAGTGAGCAATGGTTAGCAGTGCTCAGCTATGCTTAGCCGGTGTAAGCTATGCTTAAATGTGAATGATAAGCAGCAGTCATAGGTTCATAGGTTCATAGGTTCATACTAGGCTATCTGCCCGAGGGCATTTACCTAGCCTTAGCCTATCGCTTTTGGCTTCGCCCCCATTCCAAGGATGGGGGCCTATTATATTGTATTTTGTCTGTCGAGCAGTGAGCAGTGTGACACCCGTGGGTATGTCTAATGCGATCTCTCCCATCATCATTTCAAGGTCACTTTTTCTTTGAGCGAGGCCAGTGCTCACATCCTCGGGATTTTGTACTTTTTAGGAGCATTTCTCATTTTGGTCTTGGAATCTAGCCTCCCCTATTAATAGCCGTGTTAATGGTCAAAGTCAAGAGTCTCCGTGGCTCTGATGGATCTGGATTTTGAGGAAGCATTTTTGAGGTGAAGCATATGATTCATCAAATCTGTTATTGCCTTGTATGTTAGGCAAAGGTCACCTCTGAGCAAGCTGTGGAGTTCAATGGGTCGCTCAGTCCAGCAGTTGAGACTCAGACATTTGAGACCCTGAGACCTTTTTATCTCTCCAGCTGCTGCCTTTCGGGTCGATAATAAGATGGGGGTCAGTACCAATCCAATCATTGTCTCAATCATTGGCAAAGGAGCAGATGAGTCCTTGATGAGAGTGATGGAGAACATGATAATGATAGCAATGTGATGTGTCTTCCTAACTACTTTAGCTTAGTGGGTGTCGAATGACAGATTACTACTAACCCAAACAGACCCAGATAAATGCAACCTAGGTCCCTGGGTGGATTGCAACCTCTTTTTGGTCTAGGTTAACCTTGTTGTTAAAGCTAGGGTATTTCCGGTTTTTTGGCATTTAACCTTTTATGGTCAGGTATTTTTAGTTATTATTTCGCATGTGCTGGCACACTCGATAATCTTTGTCAGAAGATGTTTTCTGAAGGATGCATTGTCTTTTATGTTTTTCTAACTTTGTAGTCAGTCGCACCCTCCCTGTGTTGCTGTCATGCAAAAGCCTCTAATGAACAAGAGTGGGTGGTGAAGAGTGGGACCCAAAACACCACTGACACCAGGACTGAGCCTGACATGGCGCACCATGGCGCCAGCAACTCAGGGTTTGATCACTCAGCACTCACCCAAACCCATCTTGTGATGTGATGGTGAGGTTTGCATTTGAGGCCGATGAGTTTTTCAATGATACCCGAGAGTTTTATGTGAAGCCAGGTAAGGAGGTGTTGCGGGGTATGCCTTCTCATGCCTTCCTTTGGTGTGGGTGTTTCAAACTGTTTCAAAAAGTCAGGTGCACAATGGCTGGCATGATGACAAAAGCAAGCCAACTGGATTCAAAGTCTGCAACCCCTGCCCTATTTATGAGGTTTTGGGGTGTCCATCCATGGCCTTGCAGATAATGGCTTTCTTTGCCTACGGCCGGTAGCTTCCAGGTCATGGGGTGGGTCGGGTGGAGGCAGGAAGTTTGTATGGTACCACAGTTGGTTTTAGCCGTAGTGAGAAGTGGGACTCCAGAGGTAGCATCTACCCTAGCTGGGGGCTAATTCCTGGGTGGAGTCTATGATATTACATGAGGGACAATTAATCAGCGGGACACCATGGATGCTGTGAGTTTTGCTTTGGAGTGGTCACTTTTCAGCTGGAGATGTGGGGGGCTGCAATCTGCAGGTATAATGGTCTCCTTTATGGATCCTTTTGTTTGAGGGGAGAAAGCTTTTGTTGAGATTTGGCAATGCATGTAGGATCAATGGAGTATCATTTTGAATCAGTCAGAGTATATCAGCGAGTTCCCTGTAGGTTTCTAGAGGATCATATTTTTTCACACATAGCTAAAGAAGGTTTTTAGCTATTTTTCTCTTTCTTTTTGCTTTGGATGATAGACTGATATTTTGAGGTTTTTTTAGTATTGAGTCTTTAGGTTTTAAATATAGATCATTTTGGTTTCTATAGGATAGTGATTTTGCTTTTAGTTTAGTTCTTTGTTTAGTTTTGGGTTTTACCAGACTATAACTGTGCCTTTAGCTTGTGAGTCTTTGCCTTTTTTTGGATTGTGTTATCCATTGGGGTTGCCTCTTTTCAGTGTAGAAGGGGCTCTTGAGGATTCAGCTGCTTGAGTAATTGCTTCTCCGCTGGCCTTCAGGCTGGCTCTTAGACCAAGGGAGTCTAAAAGTGTTTTAAAAGCTTTGTCGGCTTTTGAGAAGTTCCTTTTTTTATTTCTTCTGTTTGAGGGGGTGGGGTGATCCCAGGTGAAATTTGTGGTATTAGGAGGGGTACAGTCTTTTGTTTTCAGGTGGGGTTCTAAGTGTGAATCCAGCGAGATTAGTTTGGTCTCTGATTGTCAAGTGGATCTGGCTTGTTGGGTTTGATTTTTGTTTATGAATTCCAGATTTGAGTTTAATAATGGTGTTTGGGCTTGAGTAGTGATCCAGTCTATATATTGGAACATTTGAGGAGTATGAGGAAGTAATTTGGGTTTTATCCTATCTCTAGGGCAGGAAGGCCATCCGAGGAGCATTAGTTTGTTGAAGTAACCTAGTATGATGGTGTTTGGTGATACATTTATCCCTCTAGTTTTTTTTTTGGAAGGATGGTAGGTTCCTGAGTTTGTGAGGTATGGCCTGTAACATGCTACCATGGATGAATGCAGTATTGATGAGGTTCTTCCTGATAGGCGGGTCTCCAATGAACGCATGATATTGGGTAAAACCTGATAGCTGGGGGTTATTATTATGGCCTTGGGTGCTCAGGAGCCTTTCGCACAGACATCGATGTGTTCTTCTCCGATCGATGTTCTTGATAGCATTTTGAGATTTAGACAGTTGCTTTTAGGGCATTACCTTAGTTTTTTTCCTTGTGCACTCTAGTGGTAGTTTTCTAGGGTTGTAAAGGGCCTTGAAGGCACTATGCCTAAAATTGTGAGCCTTGGCATTATCCGGAATCCTTAGGTGACAATCCTTAGGGCATGGCGCAGCGTATTGTCAGCGCAGTGTCACCAGGCAGGAAGCAACTGATCTCTAGGCAACACCCCTGTTGCTATTTTCTTTAAAGCTGATCATCCATTAAAGAATGGCATCATTTTGTGAATTCCGGCATGTATAATGCACTGGCCGGAGGGAAGGATCGAACTGGTTACCTTGTGGTTGGGAGGCATCACTTGTGCGCTTTGTGTTAGCTGGCACCATTTGAAGCTGTATATTTCAGTGAAGTTATAGCAAGTACAAGTCTGTACAGACAATAGTGTGGGCAATTGGAGTAACCTTTTGAATTGTTCATAGGTTCATAGGGATTGAATTTATCAGCTCAGCTAAACGGATTTGCGCACTGTTAAGCAATGCTCAGCAATTACCCTTTAAAGCACTGTTCAACCCAGCTTAGCGGATTTGCGCACTGCTTAGCTGAGCTCAGCATTTTCAAAATAGTCCAATGACAGCAAAGGGCAGGAATATAGCCTTATTTAAATGGCACAGGCAGGAATACAGCCAGAATCTGCTGTAGCTTTCTCTGAGTAGGAACTACATCAGGTGTTGGTGAGGGTTTGTACTTTTGGGTGCAGCACTGGGGCATTTTGTAGTCCAGAGTCATGGCTGGGCTTCTTGTAGCAATCCCTGATGACAGACTGCTGCAGGTCCAGTACCAGGGCTCACAATATAAAGCGGAGGCCTGGGACCCTCTGGCACATGATCTCACCAGTGCCACTGGCATCCCCCAAACTGGTGAGCAGGTATGGCATCACTATGCTGACCTAAAGTGAAGAAAGGGGGTGCTATTTGCCCAGTGGCTCCAAGAAGCTCAGGACAAACATGCTCCAGCAGTTTGTAAGTATCCCAGATACAGCTGAACCAAATTCTAGCCTGAGTATATGATGCACAGGTTTGCATAATGTTTGTTTTCTCCCCCTACAGCTGCAGCGGAGAGGACTAGCAATACTGGGGCCCATGCGGACAGACCGACAAGGCTGTGCCAACAGGCTGGTGAGTACAGATCTACCTTTCAGTATATAGTGAAATAAATAAGAAGGAGTAAATTGTTTACTGTGTTCTGTGTGTAACGATTAAAGAAAAGTTTGCCAGACTAATAGTCGTCTACAGCATATGCAGTAGTAAAGCACTGTGTCATATAACTACAATAAAACCTAAACCACCAACTGTTTTGTTTATTCTGGTATGTTGTTGTAGAAATAGAATGTGTACAGGTTCTGCAAAGAAAATATGGCTTTGATAGCATGAATTAACAGAGGTTGTTCTGAGAATCAGCTAGTATGAAAAACAGTAGCTTGTGGAGCTGTAAATCAAGATATACATGAAATATGACATATGTTATGCACTAAGATACGAACCATGAATACTAATGTCAAATGTATTACAGTGTGTCTCCTGCTGCAGTGCCTTGTGTTAACCTTTGTTTTCCAGATAGTATAATTTCAAAGGATTACTACACAGTACAGTAACTATCTGTCATGCATGAATCTCAGGATGTCACCAGATGCATGTTATGGTCTGTCATGGAGGCACAGGCGCATACTGACTGCAACACCAGACAGATGCTCAGAGTCATGAATGCAGCACTCCCTGCCATGCGTGATGACCTCCACGTCATTTGTAATGCCAAACGTCATCTGGCTGATGTCGTGGATAGACAGCGGAGTGAGACATTGTCACTGCTCGACTGTGCAACGTCTGTGCTTGAGCATGTGGTGGGAGTAGGTGTCAAAGGAAAAAACTTCAAAGACCACTACACGTAAGGTTCAGTTAAGGTACTTTTAATAACTTGCAGCAAGGAGACAAAAACATGCAAATACAAGATTTTGCCTAACTACTAACAGGAAGTATGCTATTCTTATACTGTTTTACAAGACATGGCCTTCTATGGCTGACGTAATCAAACACAACTTTCAGTATTGTTCTACAGCAGATGTTACTCATATTTTCTGCTCACATGACTAGATTTGTGAGAAACTTTTTGAGAAAAACAACCTGGCCTTGGTGGGCACTAACCCTGTACAATTCTAATACATGTGTTACATTTCAAGGTACTTTTCTAACTCAGGCATAAGCAAATGCTGATTACAGTTCATATTTTCAAGCAGTCTTTGTTCTAATTATCTATAGCTTCTACAGCTGTGTATTTTCTCACAGCACAAGCGGAACTTCTTGTCTAAGCCTCACAACATTTATACAAGTAGTATTGTTCTATTAATTATTTTCCTAACACAAGCAGAAATCATCTGCTTCTCAGTAAATTTCCAATCATAAGCAAAGATTTTAGCTGACAATACAAGGTCAGAAAGCATTTGCAGTTTGTACAGATTTATGCAGTATGAAATAGAATAAATGTGTTAACCCTTTTCAAGCTCTAAATGCACTAAGCATATTACTAATACACACATAATACATATTTTTCTGACATTTCTCCCCTATTAATACTTTTATTCTACTTTCAAAATAAGCATAAACAGTTTGTTTTCTTCTCCTAACCTCTTCCCACTCAGGATTTGCAGTTAAGAGAGTCATTCAGTTTAAACTTATGAAAGCTTTTACAAACTTTTAACAGTTCTTCGAACTCAGTATTTTAATATAAGGTTTCAGAAACTGACATGTCTATAAAGTCTTTAATCAGTCTTTTTATGCAGGGGATACCACAACAAACACATACTCCCAATAGGAGCATTCCTACACAAATGGCAATCAGGATGTTCATTAGGATGGTACCCCACCCCCCAAACCATTTCTGGAAAAAAGTCCGTCAGTGGGTTTGGGCCTGGTTTGGTCATGGCCGACACTTGCTGAATTACCTCAAGATGATTGTCTATCTCGTATTTATGGTCAGGAATATATGAACAGCATTCTTCTTGGATTAAAGCGCAAGTACCACCTCTCGCCGCTAGGGTGAAGTCGAGAGCCATGCGGTTTTGAAGCACTACAGTTCTCATGGCATTCAGTTCATCAGTCACCAATTCGAGGGCGGAAAAAGTTGCATTGCTCATCACTTCGAGAAGTTTAGGCAGTTTTCTCAGCTCCCAGATCGATTTCACTGCTCCATATGTTGGTAATATGCCTGCCCACAATATAACACTATCACTCAAGTCCATGTGTGTCAGTCCATTGCCTATAGAATGATGGTTTTTCCAACGCGCATCGATTTGCCCCACTGGATTTACAGGTTTCTTGATGACTTCTCAGACATTCTGAATTTTTCCTCGAGGCAAAACTGTAGTGTGTCGTATGGCTGGAACCAGGTAGCCCAAAAAACAACTGCCGGACCAATTCTTAGGTAACCATTTGTATGCCTTTCTGCCACACACAAAATAACAGTCCTCCACTTTAGTAGTAACTTTGCTATGAATATACACTTGCCCTGCATGAAACATTTTTTTATCAATTATAGACAGTTGTTTATAAAGAACAGAATTATGTTTTACTTCATCAAGTGTTTTGTGCATCAATCCAAGAAATTAATCATAATTTGTATTACAATAAAAATCTGCATTGTTACCTTTAGTGTAACATTTATAAGGAACAGTCACATTGCAATTGCTCCAACCCACCTGAACAGTATCATTTTTGTAAAAACATACAGTTCTCTTTTGTGGAACAGACAAGTGTAATGCTATTTTATCTTGTGATGTAATGTTTGAGGTATCATAAATCAAGTTTTCCTGTCGGAAAAGCTTTGCAAATCCAGCAATTCGAAACATTGAAAGTCTCAGCATACACATATTTAATTGCCTGGTAAGTGTTAAAGTTTGGATGCCAGTCTATGAGTAATGCTTCACGTTTATTCAGTTCAGTCTGTGTGGCTGAGAAAAGGAAAGGCCACGACAAAAAGATTATTGTCACTAGTACAATTAACAGGATGATTATGCAATACTTCTGAGGAAAGGGTTGTTCTGTATTCCTGTTTCTTCTGGACTCTATCATTCTTACTCTTGGCATGTGACAAGATTTTTGTCCAGTTCAAAGTTTTTAACTAATTTGCAGTGCATCAGGTGGATCCAGGAGGTGCCCTCCACTATCTTGACTGCAGTGGGTGTCGACAGAAGTACTTGATATGGACCTTCCCACATTGTTGATACCCAATTCTTCTTCTTTACTGTCTTCACCCAGATTTAGGTACCCGGGGGCACTGCCACTTCTGACGGTCTGGTTCATTCTTTATCTAAAACAGAATTTGACTGCAGCAGATGTTTAGAATTCAACAGGTTTCTCATATACTCAGCTAGTGTACTGTCGGCTTCCTGGTCTGTGGGCATGACAGATTTCCACTGAGGTATATAATAAGCCCTTCCAAATAGTTTTTCAAAAGGAGTCAATCCTTTTGCATTCGGAACAGTTCTCATGCTCAACAGTGCCAGGGGCAGACAGTACACCCAATTTCTCTGTGTTTCTACTATTAACTTCCTTAGCTTACTCTTTAAAATCCCATTATGTCTCTCTACTAGCCCTGCAGATTGTGGGTGATACGCACAATGATTTTTTAAAGAAATATCACAACGTTTACTTAACTGTTGTATGGTCTGGTTTACAAAGTGTGTGCCGTTGTCACTGTAGATCCTTTCCGGAATGCCAAATCTAGGGATGATTTCTTTAACGAGAACTTTTGCCACCGTTGCCGCGTCTGGATTTTTAGTCGTAAAGGCTTCCACCCATCTGGAAAACATATCTACAATGACAAGACAATACTTCTTATTTTCACATTTGTTCAATTCTATAAAATCCATACAGATAGTATGAAACGGATATGGTGGTGTAGGGAAACTCCCTTGCTTGGGCTTTAATGTCCCTTGTGCATGATGCTTATTACAAACGTGACACATCGAACAAAATTTTTTAGAGTAGTTTAAGAATCCGTATGTTGTGAACACTTGGTTCACCAGCTGTACCCCCTCTGTTGAGACATGGCACTGCCCATGGCTCAACAAAGCTGCATATCTAAACAAATTAGACGGCAATATCGGTTTCCCTTCTTTAGAGATGTACAGCCCCTTTTCGAGAATTGCTCCTCGTTTTACCCATCTTTGTTTTTCAGCTTGCGTAGTAAGTGTCTGCATTGTCTTTAACATTTCTAAGTCTAAAATCTCAGAGGGTTGTAATTCCTCATTCAAAAGAAATACTTCTGAAGCTGCCTGCTTTGCAGCTGTATCAGCTCTCGCATTACCTTCTGAAATCCTGTCCTGTTGCTTGGTATGAGCTGTGCATTTACAAATAGCTACTTTCTGAGGTAACTGAATAGATTCTAAAAGATCTAAAATAAACTGGGCATGATTGATTGGTTTGCCAGTAGATGTTATCATTCCTCGATTTTTCCATTGTTGCACAAAAACATGTACAGTAGAAAAAGAGTACTGGCTGTCAGTAAAAATGTTCACACATTTACCCTTTGCTAAGGTACATGCCCGTGTCAAAGCAATCAATTCTGCTGCTTGTGCAGATAAATTGTGTGGTAAAAATTTTGCTTCTATAATGTCAGTATCAGAAACTACTGCATATCCTACTAAGTTCTGTCCTGCAGGACACCTTTTGCACGAGCCATCCACGTAGTATGTCACCTCGGCATCATCCAAGGGAACATCCGTAAGATCTTTTCTAGGCAGGGTCTTTTGCTCAATCACCTGCAGGCAGCTGTGTGGTGTGCCATCTGCAGGGGTTGGGAGCAAGGTAGAAGGGTTCAAAGTCGCACATCGTTCAATTGTCATATGCGGTTGGCTCAACGATATAGTCATACAGGAAAGATACCTAGCAGGGGAAAGATATGCTACCTTCTCTTGCAGTAAAATAATCATGACTGCATGAGGCACTCTCAATGTGAGAGGGTGGAACAAAACTACTGAGGCCGAAGCCTGTACTGCCATTGCAGCTGCAACTAATGCTTGTACACAGTGAGGTAAAGACCGTGCCACTGGGTCCAATTGTGATGAATAATAAGCGATAGGACACTGCTTGTCCCCATGCTGCTGTGTTAACACTGATGTCATATAACCTTGCTTACAATCTACAGTTTGGAAAAAACGTTTATGATAGTTTGGTAATCCCAAAACTAATGAAGATGCTATTAACTGTTTCAGTTTGCAGAAAGCAGATTCTGCTTCTGGTGTCCATTGTAACAAATCCTGTGCTGCCATAGGCTTTTTATAAATCAGGTTAGTCAGTGGTGCAGATTCCAAGGCATAGTTTGGAATCCAGCTCTGACAAAAATTAGTCGTACCCAGGAAGGACATCATTTCCTTCTTGGTAGTGGGTTTTGGTGCTTGCAAAATTGCTACTTTTCTGTCCTCATCTAATGTCCTACCCTCCTTGGATATTACATATCCTAGGTATTTAACTTGTTTTTTCCAAAGCTGCAGTTTATTTTTGTTTACTTTATGTCCTTCAGTGGCTAAAAATTGTAATATCGCTATGGTATCTTCTTTACAATCTTGCTGGGTGGGAGCCGCCAGCAGGATATCATCAACATAAAGCAAAATCTGACTACCTCTTGGTGGGGTAAATCCCGCCAAGTTACGTGCCATTTCTTGTGAGAATATTGTCGGACTTTCACAATATCCCTGTGGTTGTCGCGTATATGTATACCTTTTCCTCTGAAACGTGAATGCAAACCAACACTGGCTGTCAGGGTGTATCGGTATCGAAAAGAACGCATTGCTGATACCTACCACAGAAAAATATTTTCTGTTGAGGTTTTAAATCATTCAACAGAGTGTGTGGGTCTGGCACCGTAGGTGCCCTTGGTATTACTGCGTCATTTACAGCTTGTAAATCTTGGACCATACGCCACTCTCCATTTGCTTTCTTAACAGGAAATAAGAGTGTGTTACATGGTGAATCAGGAGATTCCACCAGCACCCCTTCCTTAAGTAAAGCTGCTATAATAGGTTTGATTCCTACCTCTGCATCTTTTCTTAAGGGATACTGTCTTTTTTGTCGTCTAAATGCTGACTTTGGCATAATAGTAACTGGTCCCACTGTACGAATAAGTCCTACATCTGACTTTCCTGTTGACCAAAGAATTTCTGGTATATTCTGTAAGGCATTATCTTCCTCCTTTAATAGGAGTGCTAATCAGCTGTCCTTGCTAGACTGCAAGTGTACAGCTGGGTGGGTCTGAGTTATCCAATTCAACTTCTGCATTTGTATTCCCTGTTCTGACAGTTCTAACTTTGTCTGTTTTTCCCATCTCGTGACTTTTTCTCCTAAGTCTACCCATTTTACATTTTTGTCCTTAGTTAAGCTAACACGTGGTAATCGATTGGATTTATAAAGTGCAAAGAACTCCTGGGGCAATGAACAGCTGGCTACACTGTTCCCTTCTGTGTCCCAGTACAGATTACATAATATCAATCTGTTTGCACGATTTCTAAACAATTCTTGCTCATATTCCTTATCAGGTCCTGGTGTGTTACAATAATACAGAGTACAGTGCAACAAATCTTGTTTATCAATGTCAAGGGAGGGGAACTTGCTGATGGCTATGTTCATCAATTCTTTGGTCACTGCCCCTGGACCAGTCGTAACCAAGTCCTGGCTGTACGAATAAAACATTTCACCCTCCGATTGCATTGCAAAGGTATCAATTTGTCGCTGTGCTTCCATACCCTGCATAGTCGGAACTGCTGCTATACCGAATAGCTGCATAAGGTCTCTGCCCAAGAGGTTTACTGGGCATTTTGTAGAAACAACAATTTTGCTTTTCTGGGTCAATCCTGAAACAGGATCAGTTATTGCAATATTATGGGAGAGGGGCTCCCGATACAGCTGTCCATTAGCTGCTTTCACTAGTATGTAATCAGGTGACTCTGAGTTCTCTGGCAGTTGGGAGGGATGTATCGGGGTCTGTGATGCCCCTGAGACACACAAGAATCTAACTTCCCTCCCTTCTACCAGGAGTGTAACTTCTGGTTTCGTGTCTGCTAAATAGAGCTCTAAGCTCAATAAAGCTAAATCCAATATTTCATTTTCTTCACTATCCGTGACTTCCTGCACTTCCTCTATTTCTTCTGTCACATTCTCTACTCCCTCTATCACATTCTCATTTGTCCTTTCTCTGCTATCCCCTTATAGTGATTCCTGACTATCATATAGTCAGTCCTCACCCTCCTTCTCTTCCGTGGTTACCTTCTTGTTTTTCTTGCAATCCCTTGCCAAGTGTCCCTTTTTACCGCATTTAAAACATTCACCCCTTTTCTTTCGCCCTTCAAAGTCCTCTGATCGCTGATCAGATTGTTTGTTTCCCTGGGCATTTCTCTTGCCCTTTTTCCCAGACTGTACTACATAAATTTCTGCTCCATCTTCTACAGAAAATACTTGGACTTTCTTTTTCTTTTTGCTATTAAAATGCCTTTCGGCATGCCTAGCATATTCGAGTAGTGACTGTAACCTGCTTGTACGATGATCTACCATTTGCTTTGTGATAAAACTGCTTATAGGTGCAATACTGGCTTTCAAAAATGCATTCTTTAACTGCTGCTCATATGGGGAATCGTGTGTCTGATCTTCAGGAACCTGCATTCCACAGTGGTTATTAAAACATTCTAACAGTCTGGCATAATATCTGTCAACAGTCTCGCCTTCTTGTTGGATGCATTGATTAATGCAAGTCCAGTCTGCCCTAGGCTTCCATTTCTCAGAGATTTGGTCTGGAAGACCTTTCACTCTGTTGTCTAGCTCTGCGCTGCTATGTGGGAGGGGCCTGAGCGCAGCATCACGGGGATTCCAGTCGCCACTAATCATGTGCCAATCTGGTCCCACAATTTGTCTGACTACTTTTTCTACCTCTTCTCCGTTTAAATTATAACTTAGCCTCATTCCTTGCAAATCTTCCAAAAACTTTCTAAAATTAACTTTTGGATGGGGAATTCCCTCAGTGGCCTTCCGGATGTCCTCCGGAGTCCAGGGTCTATACACTAGAATAGTTGGGTCCTGACCTTCTTGTCCTGCCTGAGGATTAGCCACTTCCATAAGTGGGCATGTTTCTTCTTCACTCATGGATCATGAATTTCTACCCATTTGATATAACTCAATGTCCCCTTTTGAGTTTCCTGCCTGTGTTCGAGACCTGATCTTGACGGGATCTCTAATAAACGGTTTCGCTTTTGTAGTGTCTCTATTTACAGTGACAGCAGGATATCGCAGGGGTGGACTAACTTGTTCACTCGCCTCATATTCTGGTAAGGGAGGCAGAGGGGCCGATGCTATTACTAAGTTATTATATCTCTCAGACAAGACAGCTCACGGATAAAGAGCCTCAATAGAGCAGAGCACATGTATCCAAAAAAGAACTAAACGAGGCTCACCACAGCAATAAGAAGAAAACCAACGATTTAATAAAGACACAAACTGCAGTAAAGGAGTAAGCGCTTTCACGTTACAGGAACGCTTCTTCAGACTTAAAAATACTGCTATCCTAACTTCCTTTATATATTACAATCAATCCAATTAACTACAACTTGATTAAATCATTAATTAATTCATCAGATAAAATTCATTAGAATACTTAAAGCAACAGCTTCATTACTAACTTTATACATATATTAAACACACATTTATTATATAAATAAATAAAGTAAAAACTCATATTTTCTTTAATATACAATATTATAGATATGAACTGATGTAAATATAAAATATATAAAAAGTATATATATAAAAATATATATATATATATATATATATATATATATATAAAAATATATATATTTTCATAATATTATAAACTATAAACATGTGCATGTATTAAAACCTAATAAAATATGCATGTTGATGAACTGTAAACTTGTACATATATTAAAAACTAATAAAATATATTAATATAATATCATATGAAATTAATGTGTACAGGGACGTGCTGCTAAAAATGGTTTAAGGGAGACCTTTTCATTTAAACCATGTCCCCTATGACTCTGCAACCTTATAATCCATCTATTTTCACGTTCTTCAGTGAAATTCCTTATATTCCCTAATCTATTTGTCTCTCTTATCAATTCAATAACATTAAACTTAAACCTATGTACTCTCCCATTATCTATTGTATGTCGTGCTAAAGCGTTATGTTCATATGCATGTCTGGCCTCTTGTGCTGGTAGTGCACACAGAGTCATAGTCCTGTACATGGGGCAGCTGATGAAGGGCTGAGCACAGCCCCTACCTGCACAGTCTTACGAACGATACTGCTAGATGCATAACACAGATAGCACAGCAGTACTGTAGTGTGGCAGTGTCTGCCACTAGTATTAAAGTGGGTGACAATTGCAGGGGCTGGTAGGATTGCCAATGGTGGGTTCAGAGGCCCTTAACATGTTACAATGTTACAGCCATCTGATACCTACACACACACACACACACACACACACACACACACACACACACACAGCTGCATGGGGACATGCATTGAGACAAACATGCACATGGAGGTGACACATCAGAATAGATGACCTACTCATCTATTAATGTACAATACACAGTGATATGACCACTGCACCACAGTGGCTTGGTGTTAGAAACTGTGTAACTGTGCTTGTACTGTGGATGACATCTGTATGGGCTGGCACCAAGTTGGCAATGGGGGAGTTCACAGGGTGGGAGAGGCACACAAAATGGTATAGCCATCACATACACACACTGAAGACAGTCACAGGGGCTGTGCATATAGAAACACATACAAAGTTGCCAACAGACATATTAGTAACCCTATGTATCCACTTGTATGTACTATAGTGCTGCGTACACATGACATGCTCCACATAGATTATATGCCTGGGACATAACACAAAACCTCTTACAACAGGTAATCTTGCAAATGCCTTCATGGATGTTGGGGTAACCCACCAGACATAGCGATTGGTCTTGTCTACTGCTCTTACACACCTGCACAAGTGATAGAGTGACAGACTTTGTATCAGCATGATTTGTCAGTCAGGTATGATGTCTGATGCTGGCATGTGTGTCATTACGGTAACTGTAACATATTTGACAAAGCTATCACAGGAATGCTCATTGTCAGGGGACACAGACCACATATAGGTTGCAAACATGTGGATATCCCATGTACATCTGTACAGATGACTGGTATGGGCTGTATAGTGTTACATGGTGCATGTGAGACAGATGCCATTAACAGGGTCTTTAAAGTAATGTCATAGGAAGGGGGTCAACAAGCCTTAAAATGGTATAACCTACACACACAACAGCCACAGGAGATATGCTTTACACACACACTACTATAGTTGTTGGTATTGAGATTAGAACCCCTACCTAAGTATTTTCACTATAGTATTACGCAGTTGTTGCGCACGCCACAAAGCTTAGAGGGCTGAGAAGTGCATACAGATACATCTAAGGTGAATGACATCAGCAGGCCTTGCAAAGTAGGCCAATAGGACATGTACTGGGTGATACATGCCTCAAAATGGTATAACC